>NC_142794.1:98040464-98095464 GCF_049724085.1 Artemia sp. Qi Xiang Cuo | reverse complement strand
TTTTCTTTTTTTTATAGCAATTATTGTAATTAAATACAAGTAAGCTGTTTTTCTTGCTATCTTAATTGCTTCTTTTTTCTTGCAATTACTATAAGTAAATAAAATATAATTTAAGTATATCAGAGGCAAAGCTATAGCTTTGCCTATAGTAAAGGCCATACGGCCCCAATGTTTTTTGTTTTTTTTCTCAGAGGTACTTCATATGGAGGGGGTCGTCGTATAAATTTCAAAGGGGGCTCATTCGATTGGAAATTGAGAGTTCAAATGCCCTTTTTAAGAGTCAAAAGTGATCGGAGGGCAACTAGCCCCCACGCCCTTGTTTCCCCAAATATATTCGATAAAAATTTTGAGGTAGTCATTTTGTTAATAATAATTCAAATATCACATAGCAATAACTCCGGGGACGACACAAGCCCCAGGGGTCCGGGGGCAGGCGTTGTAAGTTATGTCCTGGGGGAAAATATGGTTCTTATGGACGGTATGGTTGTAAAAACTTCAGAGAGGGCTTATTTCATTGGAAATTGAAAGTTGTAGTTCACGTTTTAAGAGTCAGAAGTGATCGGAGGGCAGCTAGCCTCCCCCCCACGCCCCTTTCCCCAAAATGTAGCAGATAAAAAGTTTGAGATAGCCATTTTGTTAAAAATAATTCAAGAGTCAGATAACAAAATTTCTTGTGTCGACACAACTCTCTAGGGCCCTGGGGCAGGCGTTGTAATTTATGCCCTTGGGGTATCTATGGTTTTTATGGAAGGGATGCTCGTATAAACTTTAGAGAGGGCTCATTTGTTTGGAAAGTGAAAGTTCTAGTTCAGTTTCTGAGAGTCAAAAGAGATCAAAAGAGACTAGCCCCCCCCCCCCCACACCCTTTGTTCCCAAATGCATCAGGTAAAAAAATTAAGATAGTCATTTTGTTAATAATAGTTAAAAGGTCAGATAACAAAGACTGGTGGTGTCGACACAATCCCCCAGGGCCCGAGGGCAGTCATTGTAAGTTATGCCCTGGGGCGTATATGGTGCTTACGGCAGGGATACTTGTATAAACTTCAGAGATGGTTCATTTTATTAAAAATTGAAAGTTGTAGTTACTTTTTAAGAGTTAGAAGTGATCGGAGGGCATCTAGCCTCTCCCACTCCCACGCCCTTTTCTCCCAAATGCAGCAGATAAAAAGTTTGAGATAGCCATTTCGTTAAAAGTAATTCAAGGGTCAGATAACAAAATTCCTGTGTTGACACAACTCTCCAGGGTCCGGGGGCAGGCGTTGTTAGTTATGTTCTGGGGGCATATATGGTTCTTACAGAAGGGATACTCGTACAAACTTCAGAGAGGGCTCATTTGATTGAAAATTGAAAGTTCTAGTTGACTTTTAAAAAGTCAAAAGAGATCGGAGGGCAATTCGCCCCCCCCCCCCTCATGCCCTTTCTCTTCAAACCCATCTGATAAAAATTTTCAGATAGCCATTTTGTTAAAAATAGTTCAAACGTCAGATAATAAAAACTCCAAGGTTGACACAATCCCCCAGAGCCGGGGGCAAGTGTTTGAAGTTATGTTTTAATGTATATTATAAGTATATTTGCAACGCAAAGGGAAGGATAGCTCTATGTAGCCTACTGCTTGTCAGTGATTATCTCTTATGTAAAGTTATTTTAGTTTTTTGTAATTAATTTCTAATTAAGTTTTTTGTAATATGTTTGGACAATAGAAAACTAAAGGTAATAAAGGCAATAAGGTTTCGCTGTTTTATTGTTTTTTTAGTTGTGCACTAAGATTAATGAACTAAGGCCACCACGGGAAGGTTATGCACAGCCATCCCTGCCTACTCCCTAGCATTTAACCCGACCCCCTAATATCCTCCCATTTGCAGCGCAAATGGAAGGAGCTCCATATACTGCTTGTGAATGGTTATCTTTTGTGTAAGGTTGTTTTAGTTTTTTAAATTAATTTGTTTCTGTTAGAAAATAGACAATAGAAAACTAAAGGTCATAAAGGCAATAAGGTTTCTTTGTTTTATTGTTTTTTTTAGTTGTACACTAAGATTAGTGAAATTAGGGCCACCACGGGAACGTTGTGCAAAGCCAGCTCCACCCACCCCTTAGAATTACCCCTCCCCCCCTTGTGCCTTTTCTCCCCAAATGCATATTATCAAAATTTTGAAATAGCCATTTTGTTCAAAATAGTCCTAAATTCAAGTATAACTTATGTAAGTTGCCTAATATTAGAATTTAAGGTTTTTGTGGAAGGGGTGTTCGTATTAACTTCGGGGGGGGGGGTGGGGAGTGACTCAGTTGATCGGAAACTGAAACTTCTAGTTCATATTTAAGAGTCAAAAGCGATCAATTGGCAACTAGCCCACGCCCCAATTTTTCAAAAGGGCATCCTTTGAAAAAAAAAGTTCAAAGGCCAAATAACTATGCTTCCGGGGTTGAACCCCCCGCCCCAACCCCGGGGAAATGGCTCTGAGTTACGGAACTTGCTTATTGATGCTTTGACCCTTTGTTTACTTCAATACGATTTAGTGATTTACGTGGCAACTTTGATTTACGGTGCAAGGGCTGTAAGCTATGCATGTTGCTTATTG
Source organism: Artemia sp. Qi Xiang Cuo (assembly GCF_049724085.1). Lineage (NCBI taxonomy): Eukaryota > Metazoa > Arthropoda > Branchiopoda > Anostraca > Artemiidae > Artemia > Artemia sp. Qi Xiang Cuo. Next base: position 98,092,888 of record NC_142794.1, on the reverse strand, counting down.
TTACTTTGATACCGTGGTTACTTTGATGCTTTATTTACTTTGTTTTTTTTTTACATTGATATTGTTACTTCGATACTAGTTTTGATACTTTGATGAACATTTGATTTTGAAAAAAAAAGTTTGATTTTGAAATAAAGAATTTTTAAAAACTTGAAGCGTTTTGCAATCAAAAACGAACAAAAATTAATTATAAAAAAAAACTCCGAAAAAGAGGTTTTTCAAAGAAAGAAATCCAAAACGAACAGAAATTGAATAAACAATTATAGCAAAAAAAAACATACAACAAGCAATAATATAAATGAATAAATAAATCTTAAAGCGAGTGAGAATTAACTTGAATATGCAAATCAAGCTTAAAGGAAAAAAAAATATTCTACTATTGATGTATAAATAAAAGCCAAAACGAACAGAAATTAAATAAACAATCAATGTAAACAAACCTACAATAGATACTAATATAAATGAATAAATAAATCTTAAAACGAGTGAAACTTAAATTGAATATACAAATCGATCTTGAAACGAACAAAAATCACTACTAACAAGAGTTTGGGTATCGTCTCCTTCTCTCACTGTAAAAGTCAGAATCCTGCTGCGTCATTGGCGGTTTAATGAAAACTATATATGTTACAAATTTTTTTTTGTGCTTAATATTGAAAATAAACATTAAAATGTTTTACCTGCTCTTAGCGGTCAGACAGAGAAAATCGTGAATTCCGGCTCTTTCGTGAAATCATTTATAAACTTATTTAATTGTTAGACAGTAAAGCAAAAATAATTTCTAAAATAAAGATCAGATTTTGTTGGAGCTTTCTGGTTGATTTGTTTTTTTTTTATTTAGCTTTATTTTTCAATACTGAAAAACAATATACTCATTTGTATTCATTATAATATATATTATATATTGTTGAAAGTATATTCAATGTCTATAATAGTTTTATTGTCAATCATACTAAATAACTTGTAAACAAAATTTGATAGCCAACGATCAAAGCCGAATAACGTTGGTCTCCTAAAATAAACGATATTAGCGAATAGCCATAATTGCCAACATTGCCATGAATAGCCAACATTTAACAGCTAAGGGGAACTTATTTTCCAATAAAATGTTTGCTCCAATCATTGCAATTTTTTTGTATGTTTAACCGTTACGTGTCATTGAAAAGTCCCGAGTAGAAGTTTCAAATATATATATAGTCTTTAATTTTACGCATTCAATGTTATACACATTATTTTTGTCACATATTTAACGGTAATCTGAAACAAAAATTATTTGGGGAGGGATGGATGTCAGTATTGAAGTCACAGAGTATCGGTTTCTAGGAGCATTTGAGACTTACGTTTGAAAATTCAGTCTTTCTTCGTTTTTAGTCCTATAAAGTGACTTTTGATGCTTTTTAACATTTAACTAATATTCTTGCTGGGATGTTTAACAGTCAACCCCTTCGCAGGTAAACTCATAAAGTAGAAACATTAGTTTTCCATGATTTTTTTTTCGTGAATCTAAAATCATTTAGCTTACATTTTTTGCATGACTTTATCTCTAGGTTGACCCGTCTTTCCTGGATAGAGGGAATTGCTTTAAACTTCATCCTGGAGGAAGTACATCGCCCTTCAAGGGAAAATTTCTCTCCTTCACTTTGCACTGGATGGAGAGGATCTTTCCTAAAATGTTTATGGAGAGAGAGAGAGAGAGAGAGAGAGAGAGAGAGAGAGAGAGAGAGAGAGAGAGAGAGAGAGAGAGAGAGAGAGAGAGAGAGAGAGAGAGAGAGAGAGAGAGAGAGAGAGAGAGAGAGAGAGAAAGATAGAGAGAGAGAGTCTTCCTGGGGGGAATTCTTTTTAATTTAACCTACAATATGGGTTCCTTAACCCAGTTAAGTTAAGCAGGGTTGTGTTCTATCCCCCTTTATATGGATTATTTTGATGGACTAAGTCTTAAGGAGCACAGGAAAGGCAATGGGAGACCACGGAATCAAATGGGGAGGAAAAAGTCTCCTGGGCTTAGATTATGCTGATGATTTAAGCATCCTAGATGAAAGTGTGAGCAAAATGAATGAAGTTTTAGAGGAATTGCGAGTTCAGGGTGTTAGAATTGGTTTGAAAATTAATGTTAGGAAGACTAAGTCACTAAGGCTAGGAATAAGTGAAGATGAAAAGGTGACGTTGGGTAATGAAAAGATTGATCAGGTGGGCAGCTTCACTTACCTTGGTAGTATTATTAGTGATAATGGTGGGAGCAATGAAGATGTTAAAAGTAGAATAGCCAAAGCTCAGGGTGTTTTTTCACAGTTAAAAAAAGTTTGGAAGAATAGGAAGATAAGTCTGCAAACCAAGATTAGAATATTAGAAGCTACAGTGATGACAGTGGTCAAATATGGCTCTGAAGCATGGACGCTCCGAAAAGCGGATGAAGATTTGCTAGATGTTTTCCAGAGAAATTGCTTAAGGATTGACCTGGGTACCCGGCTGACTGACCGTTTGTCAAACAAAAGGCTATACGAAAAATGTGGTTCAATACCGCTATCTAGGGCTATAATGAAAGAAAGGTTGAGGTAGCTAGCACGTTGTGCGGATGAAGGATTACAGATTGCCGAAGATTGTTCTTTTCGGCCAACCGTCTAGGGCTAAACGAAAAGCAGGTCGTCCTCGCCTGGGGTGGGAGGACGTCGTAAAGAAAAATTTAATGGAAATGAGAACTTTGTGGGCGGGTGTAAAAAGGGAGGCTTTGAATAGATTCGGGTGGAGGAGAATCGTGTGTAGCTGTGTTGGCCTCAGGTGGCTTGGTGCTGCGGTGAGTTTTTAGTAGTAACATGGGTTCCCAGGGTGTTAATGTTTCTATGTAAGACCTTAGTTTTGCTACCACTTTATAGCTGTTTTATCTCCATATCGAATTGTATTTTAGAATCTATCTTTTTTTTCTTCTCTTTTACATTTAAAAACACGTTGGTAATAATAGAAAATATATGAAAACGGATTTTTTTTTTCCATTTGAGAAAATTTAGACCAATTACTAAAATAAAGAAAAGGTCATCATAATTCTGTTAGTGTCAATAGACAGATCTACATCTGACATTTCCAATAACAGAAATCTCTTGTCTGTTCGGTGCAAGTTACGCCAGGTCGCGAAATCATATCTTTCACCTGAGACCTGAACCCTACATTTCTGCATTTTCCTTGTTTCTTTTTTATTAGCATCTCTTTGTCAAAGTTGCAACATCGGAGATATCGGGGGCAGATTATTGCTGAAAGCACCTCTGAAATTTTCCTTCGTTGATCGTGTGTTTTTTTTTCCATATGACTGCTCTTATTTGTATTTTTTATTTCTTGTCAAATCTTCCTTGTTTTGGTTTTGTTTGTATTTGTCAGAATTGTTTCTTTTATGTATTAGTTTCTTTTCCTTTTCTTTCTTTATTGCTCCATCAGTGCTGTATGTTGCATTTATGGTGGACATTAAATTTATATCATCTTTATATTATTATGAAGTAACAATCTTAAAATTTATTCTGGAAATTATCGATTATTGGCTCAGATTTTCAATTAATTTGTTACTGACTTCCATTGTTTTTCATAGTTGATATTTATTTGCTCAGCGAAGAGCATAAGCACTTCCTTTGTCAGTTTCATGTTGTTGTTTTTGGATGTTTTTCTTTATTCTTGTAGCTTATAAGACTTGTTCTTAGAAACGTTTAGTGACATTTCATAGTGACATGTACGTTACAGTCACGTTACAGTTACACGTCACGTTACACGTTACAGTTACAGTCACGTTTAGTGACATGTATTCTTTAGAATTGATATCTAATTTGTTTTTGTTTTTTTTGATTGCCGATGAGCGGTAAATTTAAATATCATTTGTAATATAAAATGTACTATAAAATCTAAATGTACATATAAATGTAAATATATTTAAATGTAAATGTATAATATAATTTAAATATTAAAATATAATATAATTATGATATAATATAGAATATAATATATAGTTTAATATAAATCTAATTATGTATATAAATGTAAATATATTTAAATGTAAATTTCATGTGTGATATAAAATGTAATGTAGAATAGAATATAAAATATAATATAAAACGCAATATAGAATTGAATATCAAATGTAATATAAATCTAAATGTGTATATAAATGTAAATATATACAAATGTAAATATCTTTAAAGCCAAAGCTTTTTTAGCCATCTGGTATTTAGAACAATGGAGGTCATGAATTAAATTTCTGAAGACCTGAAAAATTCAGCCACACGGCATAGCAGTAAATATTATATTGGCATGTTAAGAAATTGAGAGGGAGTAGTCAATCCAGAATTTTCCTAGTAAAAGATACGACTGGAACCACAATTAGTGCTAAGGCAATATTTAAAGAGAGATGGGCAGAATAATTTGAGAATGTAATAAACTGTGAAAAAGCTGCAGTCTATAATATGGAAAATAATAAAAAAGTTTGTGACACTTTTTTTTTAGAAATAAAAAAGATCAGTTTTGTGAGAAAGAATTAGAATTAAAAAATAGTAAGACTGAGATTCTGACAAATGTGTTGTTTTTTTAAAGTATTAATAAAAAAAACTGTTTCCACAGAAATAAGTTTTTCAAAGAAAAGTAAAGAATTCCATTAAACCAAAAATGAGCAAAAATAAAATCAAATAATCTACCAATCGTGAAACTATCACAAATCCGCATCGATAAATAAATGAAACCCAAAACGAACAGAAATTACAATAAATAACCGAGTCAAACTCAAAACGAGTAAAAATTAACATGAGTAGGGCTCATATCAGTATATGTATATTGAACTGACAATGTACATTCATTTGTATTTTTTTTTAAGTAAAGTGTAAATTATGTTCTCGCGTTCAGAAGGCATAGGGGTTTTGATTTCTGTTCGTTTTATATTGACATAGTCTTTTCAGGGAAAAGGAAAATATTACTTTAAATCTTTTCGTTTTTTAAGTCTTTATAGTTTGGCCTGCTATTTGTATGCTGGAGAAAAAATTTCAGCAATTTTTAGCAATATACACCCTTTTAAAAATCTGGACACAAATAGTAGTGTTTAATTTACTTTTACACCTCCTCTACTTGACTTGAAATGGAAAACTTGATACCGTTCACAAAAAATCTGTTTACTTTCTTTGATAGCTTGGATACACTTACGCTATTTTAATTTAGCTAAATTTTAAGAGCAGAAGTAGCCCCGAAGGTTTGAACATAATACCCTGAGTCGTTCTTGGGATACACCTGAAATGCCTTATTGGGAATTAACATCAAAACAGTGCATTATGATTTAACCTTAAGGCGACATTTAGTTTTTAAACATAATGGGCAAATGGGAGGTTGGGCGTGGGAGGGGGATTTTTGACTAATAAAAAGGGCATTAGCCCTTTCAATTTCCAATCGAATGAGCCCTTTTTGAGTTTCTACATCAACGCTTTCTATAAACACCTTATATGCCCCCGGGGCAAAGCTTATAACCCTTGCCCTGAGGGCTGGGGGGGGGTTGTCATCCTCTATGACCTAATTTCCCGAACTTTCAACTACGGTGAAGAAAAGTGCTATCTCAAAATTTTGATTGGATGTGTTTGACGAATTGGTGGGCGTGAGAGGGGGGTTAGTTACCCTCCAGTCACTTCCGACTATGAAAAAGGGCACTAGCCCTTTCAATATCCAATTGAATGAGCCCTTTTTGAAGTTTCTACGACGAAGCTTTCTCTAAAAACCTTATATGTCCCTGGGCAAAACTTACAACCTTTGCCCTGAGGGCTGTCAGGGGGTTGTCATCCTCAAAGACACAATTTCCGGACCCTTCAACTACATTGAACAAAATAGCTATCTCAAAATTTTGATTGAATGTGTTTGGGCAAATGATGAGCGTGAGAGGGGGGTTACTTGCCCTCCAATCACTTTCGACTATTAATAAGGGCACTAGCTTTTTCAATTTCCAATCGAATGATTCCTTTTGGAAGTTTCTACGACAACACTTTCTACAAAAAAAACTTATATACCCCCAGGGCATAACTTACAACCCTTGGCCTGAGGGCTCGGTCATCCTCAAAAACATAATTTCCGGACTTTTTAACTACATCGAACAAAATAGATTTCTCAAAATTTTGATTGGATGTCTTAGGGGAAATGGTGGGTGTGAGAGGGGTGTTATTGTCTTCCAATCACTTTCGACTATTAAAAAGGGCACAAGCCCCTCTAATTTCCAATTGAATGAGTCCTTTTTGAAGTTTCTATAACATCACTACCTATAAAAACCTTGTATGCTCCAGGGCACAACTTACAACCCTTGCCCTATCATCCTCAAAGACCTAATTTCTAAAACTTTTAACTACGTGGCTATCTAAAACAAAAAGGCCATCTAAAATTTTGATTGGTTGTGTTTGGGGAAAACGTGGGCGTGAGAGGGGGGTTAGTAGCCCTCAAATCCCTTTCGACTATTAAAAAGGTTACTAACCCCTTTAAATTTCCAATCGAAAGGGCCCTTTTTCAAGTTTCTATGACAAAGCTTTCAATAAAAACCTTATATACCCCCAGGGCATAACTTACAACCCTTACCCTGAGGGTCGTGGGGGAGTGTCATCCTCAAATATATAATTTCCGAGCCTTTCAACTACTTTGAACAAAACGGCTATCTAAAAATTTTGATTGTGGAAAATTTGGATGTTTTTGGATAAATCGTGCGTGTGGAAGGGGTGTAAGTTGCCTTCCAATCCCTTTCGACTATTAAAAAGGGCACTAGACATTTCAATTTCCAATCAAATGAGCCCTTTTTGAAGTTTCTTAGACGAAGCTTTATATAAAAACCTTATATGCCCCCGGGGCATTACTTACAACCCTTGAACTGAGGGTTGTGGGGGAGTTTCCTCCTTAAAAACATAAGTTCAATTTGGAATTCAACTACGCTGAACAAAATGGCTGTCTCAAAATTTTTATTGGATGTGTTTCGGAACATGGTGGGTGTGGAGGCGGTGTTAGTTGCTTTCCAATCTCTTTCGACTATTAAAAAGGGCACAAACCACTCCAATTTCCAATAGAATGAGCCCTTTTCGAAGTTTCTATGACAATTCCTTCGATACGAAGTGCCCTGGCCTAAAGAAAAAAAAAAATAATAATACATTGTTCCAACATCGTTCTCTACTTAGACTTCGCGATTGCGCTGCCCATGATGGTGGTCGTGAAGCTAGAGATAAATTATTATTAACATTTAATAAATTATACCTAAATATTTTAATAACGTCTGCGATGATGATTGTTCTACCATATTTTAATAGTAGAAAGATTCAGGATATGGAAACACTAAGTAAAAAATAAAGTTTTGTTACTCCCTTGAACTTATTAATTTTTCTAATTTATTAATGTATTAATAAATCCAAAAAGTTTGGATTTACTAATGAAAGTAATTTTAGAGGTTTTCAGAATTCTTTTTTCAAGAATTGATTTAAAAATAATGTTAAGAAGACTGAAGTCGCTTAGACTAGGAGTAAGTGAAGGGGAATAGGTGATATTTTATAACAAGACGATTGATGAAGTGTATAGCTTCTCTTACCCAGGTACTAGTAATAGTAGTAGTACTATTGCAAGGAAAGTTCTGAATGATTTTCAATGGGAATAAGAACAGGTTTTGAAACAAGGATTTTCGTCATAAAATTGCGTCTGTTTTTGAACCTTATAAAGCTGTGTTTATTTGTATACCATAGTACTCGAGAAAAATATCTCTGAAAAGTTTTTCTCACTATGTAGTTTTTTTCAAGAATTATTTTTCAACTTTTGGTTACTTAAAGAAAAAAACAAAGGATGGAGTCAAAAATCAAAAAGGAATAAAAAGAAAAGAAAACAAACACATATATGCAATATTAACTCCATGAAAAGGCTACGAAAGCAGAATATGTGTTACAGTAAAATGAAATACTTGTACAACAACACAGTGTTCCTTTTCTTATTTAGATTCCTACCTTTTTTTTAAGTTGCTATGGTTTAGACTATTATTGCTATGGTTAAGTTACTGTGGTATTAGACTCTTTACTGCATAAAGAGACAAAGAGAATAGCTTCAGATCTCGAGTGTAAGACGTCACAAGGTTGTGAAAGAGCAAGAGTAAGCTGAAATAGCCATTTATTATATATATAAACTTGTTTTTCTATGTCTGAACTTGTTTGCTTTTGCTTATTGTTGCATCCAACGTTATGTGGAGCAAAACGTCTTAGGGTCATTGAAATACAGTTTACTGTTTAGAGTAGGTAGTCAAATGTTTAGGCTGAAAGGACATGTGAAAAATATCAAATAGTTCGTGGTAACGAACTGTAAGTAAGGAGCGACCCGGCTCAATGGTAACCGAAACTCTATAAAACGGGTTTTTGATATCAATAGATGCATCAAAAGAATTAGATTTCAATGCTGAATTCAAATATATAACTTTCATGAAGTTTAGTCCTACGCATCAAAAGTTACGTGCATGAGAAAATTTGGATCATTTTCGAAAAAAGGGGGAAAGACCCCCTAAAATTTATAGAATTTTAATGGAATTATAGAATTATAGAATCTTCACCATCATATTCAGCGTATTAGAGAACCCTACTGTAGAGGTTTCAAGCTCCTATTTACAAAAATATGGACTTTAGCATTTTTTGCCAGAAGAAAGATCACGGATGTGTGTTTATTTTATTTTATTTTTTTTTTCTAGTTGTGATTGTATCGACCCAGTGGTCCTAGAATATCGTGGGAGGACTCATTGGAACGGAAATTAAAAGTTCTAGGCCCCCTCCCACGCCCATTTTTTTCCCAAAGTGACTTGATCAAAATTTTTAGATAGCCATTCTGTTCAGCATGGTTGAAAATATGATAACTATGTCCTTTAGGATGACTTAATCCCCCGAAGTCCTCAGGGAGAGGGCTGAAAGTTATGAACTTTACCCAATGTTATCATATCGTATTGGCTTTTTGGAAATATACAGACGTTTTCAGGGAGAATTTTTTCTGGTAGTAGGGATGTGGATGGGTCGGGGGTTATTTGAGAAGATCTTTCCATGAAGGAAGTTTATTGGGGGAAGGAACATTGCTATGAAGGTGGCGCCGGATTTCCCAGCATTATTTAAAAAAAAGGATCAGAAATTAAATTTAAAAAAAAAACAAGTTTTCCAACTGAAAATAAGGAGTAACATCAAAACTTAAAACGAGCAGAAAATATTACGTGTATGATTGGGTTCACCCTCTAGTCAATACCTCGCTCTTTAAGCCAAATATTTTTTAATACTTTCATAAGAGCTATTTATTCTAATTAACGGCCTTTGTGATTAAGGGGTCATTTTTAAAGAATTGGAACGAAATTCGAACCTTAGCTTAAAGAGCGAGGTATTGACTAGGGGGTGAGCCCCCTTAATATACGTATTAAAAATATATGAATATAGAAGATCGTTACGTAAGTTAATTCGTAAGTTACGTATATTTATTACTAATAAAAACGTTCGTAAATAAAATTAAGCAAGTTTCGAGAAAGCCATTTAACCAAATAAAAGTAAAATTAATATGCACAATTTTTTTAATTATTGATGTGCGGTGAGCCAAAATCAAAACCTGCATTAATTCAAAAACGTTCAAAAATTAAATTAAAAAAACGAGCTGTTTTTAAGGGAGAGTAAGTAACGACGGTAAAGCTTAAAACGACCATGAATTAGTTCACATATGATAGGAGCTTGACCCTCCACAATGGCTTATCATGTATCCTAATTCTCGGCATTCTCAAAACTGTTATTTTTTAAAACAATAAAAAACTAGCCAAAAGATCGATACGGTGGAGACGGGACATCCCCTTTCAGATATGGAATGTTTTCTGCACGTTTTAAGTTTCAACGTCGTTCCTTACTTTCAGTTAAAAAAACTTGTTTTTTTTAATTTAATATATGTAAAATCAAAACTCCTCTACATTACATCTACTGCGAAAACACAGGGTATATCAATTCTCTTAAGATTTATGTGTCCATTCTTCGAAGTGCCATAAAAACTTATCAAATTTTCTTTAATTCTATATCTGTTCAAAATCTAAAGTAGATTATATCTAGTCTTTGTTGCTAAGTTGGGTGGCGCTATTTCCCATTTGGTAGCGTGTCTAATTTTGGTGGCTAATAGTTCATATACTGCCAATAATCTTTTCCAGTTTTGTATGTGTTCTTCTCTGCTTATCTCTTCTCATAAGTTAAATTTGACATTCTGTTTAGTGCTATTATTGATTTTTCTTACTTGTATGAACTATTAGTGTGTTAAAATCTTCTCAACATCGAGTAATGAGAAAAGGTTGACCCATCTATTTTCAGTACATGTTCAGGTTAAGCCACCCTCCTTTCCTAGTCATTCTAGTAAAGTTTTTGTATATGTTCCTGTTCATGGAAGGATCCAGGATTTTTTTTTTGGGGGGGGGGGGGGCAAAATAGGTTGATCCAATAAAAAATTAGGGGGGGGGGGCGCAAAATAGGTTGATCCGATAAAATTGCGTTAGGAGCAAGTTTAATTAACGCAAAATTGAGTTAATTAAGTAAACTACACTACTTTAGACTACGCTGGGGGGGGCGCCCCCTCTTCCCCTGGATCCGCCACTGCCCTGGTTTTAATGACATTTCTTCCAATAATAAGGAATATTCTAAAGAAGTAATACCCGATTATTTTTGAATAACTAATACATTTCAATTTCTTATATTGTCCTATTTTCTGCTTTATCTTCTCTGTTTTTGCTTGCGTTGTTCCATTTTTACTTTTCATTGCTCTACTTTCAGGTCTCTGAATCTCTTAGAATTCAAAGCTGAAGCAATGGCAGAGCAAATGACTCTAATTGATGCTGCTTACTTCAACCGATTGGAATTGGCTGAAGTGCTTCTCTGGGCCAAAGAGCAAAACGAAGAAAAATCTCCAAATTTAACGAAATTCACAGAGCATTTCAATAAGGTTTCTTACTGGGCAAGATCTCAAATTCTTGAACGTGAAGACGCGAAAGAAAGGGAAAAATACGTTATGAGATTTCTCAAGATCATGAAACACCTTAGAAAGTTAGTATCTTGTGTTTATATTTCAAGCTCATGGAAGCACGATCAATTACTTACCACATGCCCCGTTTTATTTCCAGTAAGAACCATTTTTATTTTGAAAAAATTTCAAATTCCCCAATATGAACACGCACGAGAAATAGAAATCTTTATCAAATTTCTTAAGATACTAAACACGTTAGAAAGCAGCATATTCATTCGAAGCTTGTATTTAGAAAGCAAATACTATTTACCTTAATAATTCCCATAAGAACCAGGTGAGAAGTGTTCACCTGATGAAGTTGAGCTGTATAGTTAGTTTCAGTGAGAACTGGCTGAAGTTGCCTCACCAAGCTTTCATTTCTCTGAGGGGTGTTTCTGATATCGAGTAGAAAGTCTATTCCAGCAAGCAGCTTGCAGTTTGAAACTCGTAAGATTCGAATCAAAAAGTATATACAAGGTGTGAACGTTCACTGGATTCATTTCCAGAAGGTTTTCTACTTGAGAAAGAAAATTCACAGATCCCTAAGCATCAGGCTGCCATCTTCTTTTATCAGCCATTTATGTTTGTAATTATGTTAATTTGTTTCAATTTGTTTTTGGTGTTTGGGACTGAGGTTGAGGAACGATATCAGATGTGTCTCTTAAACTTTAAAAGTTCTCCTATTGCTCGAGAAATTGCCGGTTCCCCCTTCCTTTTTTGGACGTGAACGTGAACAAAATTTTTTTTTTTTTTTAAGCCAAAAGTGATACTTTTTTATGCTGATCGATGCTCGTTGAACAGGTGATATTGCTTTTTTTTTTTTTTTTTTTTTTTTTTTTTTTTTTTTTTTTTTTTTGTACAAAGATCTATTCAGGAGTACAAAAGAAATTTTTCTGGGGGGGGGGATACACACACAAAAACGCACAAAAAATTTTTTTTTATTTGTTTTTGTATTTATCATGAAAAATTTGTTTATATCCATCCATTTTTTTTTCTTCCATTTTTACAGGTCAGACAAATATATATATTTTTTTTAATATATATATATATATATATATATATATATATATATATATATATATATATATATATATATATATATATATATATATATATATATATTTTTTTTTTTTGGGGGGGGGGTCGAACCTCCTACCTGGATATGGCCTTAGACACACAGTCTAAATTTGGATTGGAATGTGAGGGAGGGGAGCGTCTGTCAACTGTGGTTACAGGATTGTTATTTTTTTGCGCGGCACTTCCGTACAATGCAGAACTCTATTCAGGAGATGCACCATTTTTGATGCTTTGGAGGGCTGACAATTTCATTGTTTGGGTACACAAAAGAAAAGTTGGATAATGACTGCTAAAAAAAGAGCTAATTCCTCATGCGTCAAAAAACAAGTTGGAGGTAAAAGTGGACCTCTTCCCTGCTGTGCCACGGAGACCTCTGTGCTGTGCTACCTGCTGTGCCATTCTTTTGCTCATCATTGGCTGCAAAATCATATAGGGATTCGCGGCGTATTGGCATAAAGTGACAGGCATAAAATGAGCCATTAATACTCATTTTAGTCACTGACCCTTCAATACCAAACTTCCCAGCTGAAAGAATGGTATGTTGTATCTCTTTTCAGCTGGAGTTATTTATAACATTTTATTCGTAGAATCACCAAGAGGACAAGAAAATTCCTAATCCCGTCTCTGTGGCTGTTCTAGCGTATATGTAGAGCCATTGCAACTGGTTTGAACGGATTTTAAACAAGAAGAATGGTATGTTGTATCTCGTTTCAATTGGAGTTACTTATAACTCTTTTATTCGTAGAATCACCAAGATGACAAGAGAATTCCTAATCCCGTCTCTGTGGCTGTTCTAACGTATATGTAGAGCTGTTGCAGTTTGTTTGAACGGATTTACCGTAGAATTTTTTAATCTACCTGGTTAAATTACAAAAGTGGAGCAATGCCCCCACTTAATTCACTCCCAAGTCCTTCCATCCAGCTTTGATAAAGGTGTTTTTTTTTTTCACCTTTTAGTTTCCTACAAAGATTATAAAACTCAGCATGATGTAGGGTAGTAAGAACTCCAAAGCTCTTTGTCCCTATGCTTGCCTTTTTGGCGAAAAGACGTTAAAAACGCCATGTTACCCTGGAATAGGCCTATGGCTTATCGAATATTTCTTTTTTGCATTGCCTTTCCCATTGACAACTTTTTCGTAAAAAGGTGGGTATGTTGTATTTAGTTTCAGCTTGAAATTCACTAAGATTCTCAGTCCTTACGATTATAGAACTAAAATGACCGCCAATAGAGGTGCAAATACACCTTCAATATCCATCGGCCAACTCTTTGACACAAAGCCATGTCTATCCAAACCAAGTCGATCCAAGGTCATTCTTGAACTCAACGTCACTCCTAATCGAACTTTTTAGCGGAATGATTAGTATGTTATGCCTTGTTTGAGTAAAAAAAAATATCCAATAGTGTTCTATCTAAATGATTCGAGGTACACATTGGATCCTTGATCCCTCCAACCCCTTCATATTTACCAACTTTTATTAGAACAGCACACTCGCCGTATCTTGCTTGAAGTGGAATCTTCTAAACATTTTCAATCTTCGGGTTTGATCTTTATTTCTTTTAATAAAAATCCTTCTTCCTCTTAAAAAAAAAAAAAAAAAAAAAAAAAATATGCGTTGATAGAAGGTGGAGAGCTGGCCCTTGAACTGTCATATCCCCCGATCTTTGAGATACCTACATTTAGCAGAATGCTAGGCATTTCGGACGTTAAAAAAAATACCATTTGGCTTTACAATCTATAGGATTCGAAATCCAAACTGTGACTCAAGTCCCTTTAACATTACATACTTCACCAAAGTTTTAAACTTCCTACTTCATCCTACATCAGTACTTCGTCTACACTACTTCATCAACTACTTCACCAATTTTAAGTTAGCGTTATGAAACTTTCATAGACTTCTCCAGACTTCTGACTCCAGACTTCTGATACGATTGTAGGTTGAGAGAATTATAACATGGCTAAGGGTAAATGAACTAAGTGTTAACATAGGGAAGTATAATTTTATTATTTTTTCGCGGTCACCGGACTTTTACCCATAAATCAACGAATGGCATGCGTCTAATGGAGTTATAAAACGGACTGCGTATTCGAAATATTTTTGGATTGTAATTGATGAAACTTAGTCTTTTAAGCAATATGTAACTTGAACTAGTAAAATTCTTCCAAAATTTTGAAGTATAATGAAAAAAATCCAACATTTTCCCCCTAAATCTGTCCTCCGCCATCTTTATTTTTTCTTATACACAAATATTTAATTCTCCCCCTATCCTTAAACCAATAAGTGTTCTACAAAATCATGCAGTAAGGATTTCAGCAGGTATTTTTCCACGTCGGTCTGTTCAGAGAATTTATTCCACTTTGAAAATTTTGCCAGCTGCAGGCTTTCATGAATTTTATATATTGTAGTTTATTTTGAGATTGCAGCAGGATATTCTGCCTTGTTGTTTCAGTGATTTATTGTGAGTTAGGTCTGCTGTGTATTCTCGCAACACAAGCGGTAATGTTGATTTCCGTGTACCTTGAGGCATTTCTTCCCGTTCGTGTTTCTCTGTGTTCTATAGAGGTACGCGGAAATGCAATAGTTTAATTAGTGATGTTAAGATTATTGGAAACCCCAATATATTTAGAAAAAACATTATAGACATTCTTTTTGTAGAATATGTGTTTCGATTTTGTTATTTATTTATTGTAGGGATTATAATGAAATGAAGTCCCCAGAGGAAAAGTAAAGTAATGTTTTTTTTATTATTTAATATGAGGGTATTAGTGAGGACGATGGCCAAGTCCTTTTTTTTATCTTTAAGGATTTCGTTTTCTCTACCTCCCCCTTGCACAAACTTTGCTTTTCATGGGATGTAGCAACAATTTTTTTTATTATGTGTTTTGTTAACAAATCTTTCTCTCTCTAATACCGTACGCCGTTTGTGGGATATTGCTGTGAAAGAATATGTAAATTTACTTGCCTCTGTTGTTCAGAGTCCATGATTCAGTCTCAAGATTGTTGAAAAGTGTCCACCAACTGTTTCTCAGTCTCATTGCTCAGAATTTTTGTATTGTGGCTTCATCTGGCAGAAAATTTAAATTATTTGACTAGTTCTTGATCGATGAAATCTTCTGAGTGTCAACAATGAGACTATGCATGTCACTAAGCTTAGCCTTAGTTTTCTTAACGTAATCAATAAGAGTTTTTTTTTCGCCGACGTTTTCCGCTGCTTTTCACAGCGATTACTAATACTTTTTAACATGATCCAACAGAACTGATTTGACGGTTTTCCTTTATCATTTGCATATCTGTTCGCGCAGCATCTCTTTTTTTTGTAGTATCATGGCGTCTTGAATGGTAAAAAAAAGTCGCAGGAGTAGTCTTTATTTCTTAATTTCAATGAAGAATAATAGTAGCAGTAGGTGTTGATACAAAGTATCATTCTGGCACTGAATTCACTGATGGAGATTAAACTAATTACTTTGAAGAGTTGTAAATTTCTAATTCAACTTGAGTAACTGCAAAAGAATAAGATAGTCTAATTTTCAAAGGCCCGAAAAACCTTAGAACCAAGAATTCTTGGTAACAACACAATTTAGACTTCTCAAAATCTGCCATTCCGGGACCAAAATCTCTCATAGAGACAGAACAAGTACATATTGAAGGCTTCTTAGTTTCAGATTAAACTCTAGCGACTTAGCTCTAGCAGTTAAAAGTGTTTAACAACGATGATGGATTGATTCGGACATTTAGACAACTCTGTCAGTCGAACCTCTCAGTAATGCCTGAACCCCACCCCGACCAGATTCAAATAGCAAAATGGCATACTAATTAAAAACCAAGTGGTCAATCTAAAAAATACTAAAGATGATATATATCCTTGAGAGCAAGCTTGCCTTTTTTTTCTCTCTCTATCTTGTAGTCGGGGTACAGCTTTCTCAGCTACGACTGAAAATAACACTTTTACATTAAAAAACACTCTGAATTCTCGTCAAGACGAGAAAAAAGAAGGGTTATTTGAACTTTCGTACAAAGTTTGGTTATTTGATGGTAAGTCCTGTTAATTCTTTAGATTTTAGTAGCAACTTTGAATATTTTTTTTCGTGGGTGCCCAGATCATCCCCCTGTCCAAACAGACCTTGAATAACCCTATTCAAGACATCAGCAATATTCATCCTGGTTATATTAATCAGATCTATAGGATTGAAGGTCAGAAAGGGGGTTGAATGCACAAAGGTATTTCTAGTCTTTTGTCCCTAATTCTAGGACTTTTTTATTTTACAGATTGAACAATTTCAATTCATACCTAGCTCTTTTGTCTGCATTGGATTCAGCTCCTATTCGACGTTTGGAGTGGCAAAAACGGATAACTGATGGTCTAGATGAGTTTTGTGCTCTCATCGACAGCTCTTGCAGCTTCAGGACATATAGGCAAGCCTTATCCGAAAGTGGAGAGCCTTGCATACCGTATATGTAAGGACTAATCCTGCTTCCTGCTATTTGATACCACATAGCTCGTATTCGGTGACTTTGTAAGCTCGTATTTAGCGTCTGGAGTAGTAGCTCCCAACCAGGGCTAAATCCTAGATTTTTCGGGTGTAAGGGGGGAGGGGTGGTACAAAAAAAAAGCAAAAAGGCAGACAAAATTTGCTTATATTCATTTTTGTTACGTTTTAACGAGTCGGGCAAACGTTTCAGGGAGGGTTAAAACCCCTTGCCCCCCCCCGTGAATACGGCCTTATTCTTGACCAATTTTGGGCCATGCCCCATTTGGGCATTTCTAAAATCCTGATGACCCCTCGCGCTATTTACTTTTGTGTATACAATATTCAACGTGCATTCACCAGAAGGAAGCTTAAAAGGCCATTTAACTTAGTTTCTTTTTTCGGGTCGTCCTCTAGACATATTTTATACAAACGTATGATATTGTCTGAGTGCAACACCCTTTGTGCAGTGTATTACGTCATTGCAATACTATCATGTATCATTTTTTTTCTTTTTAAATGCATTTGAATGTGGCATCATTCAAATGATTCTTTTTTAATTAAGGGTCTAAAGTCACTGTATATAATTAGCAGTAAGTTTACCGCAGATAATTTCTGGCTCTTCATTCTCGGTGCGAACAAACTGCTCCTCCCACTTCTTCTTGCATTACAGCGCGTACAAGCAGCTCCTCTCATTTGATCTGCCATCAGCGGTCCAATTACCCTGGAACACGTATTTTGGCAGAAACTTTCTCAAAATGCCTTTGAAACCAACTTAAGACTTCAAAACCAACTTTTAGCTCCTAAAAACATCTAATAATAACATTGCACTACTAATTACCGATTTTCATATATGTATTGAAATACATTAATTTAAAATTAGTTTCTTCAAAATTTAGTGTTCCAACGTTGAAGCTAAGTTTCTCGTTCAAGAGAAATCTGACTTGTCCACCCGTGAAAAGATCTAATGTCGCTTATGTTTCTACATTCTCTGGAGCACTCGCACCTCGGTCTGGGTTTTTAGAATGGGCGAGATAGGGAAAGATCATACTGCCTATTATATATACAGTGTCTAAAGTATAGTCAGTTGAAAGGTGCACGTCCTACCCAATACCAACCAAATATTATCATGCCCCACCAGTAAGGCCTGCTTCCCACGTTGGAAATCACGGGTCACTTTGGGAATCACGGATCATGTGTCACATTTGACACTCTAAAACTATTGGAAATTCTTACATAAAACTTCAATTTTTAGAACGAGCACCCACTTGGTGGCTACGTTTTGCTTTTAAACGCAAATGTTTTCTTTTACCCTGTTTTTTTTTTTAATATTCCTCTAGACATATTTTATTATATTATATTTATATTATATTTATTTATATTTATTTATATTTTATATATTTATTTATATTTATTTATATTTATATTATATTTATTTATATCATATTATATTTAGTACATAAATCTTCATGTACTAAATTTAAATTTTGGCTTCAAGAAGGCAAGGGTGGCAATTTGCAAAATTTTAGGGAGGGGATATACTTTTAATTCAAGTAAGGGGGAGGGGTAATGTGTTATTTTCTTCCTTATTTTCGAAAACGACAATTTTAGGAAACGTATTTTCAATGAGAATACCAAAAAGGATAAATCTCTAAATTTTGGAGGCGGTTGTCAAAGAGAAGGTCTGTTTTCGCTGTTTTGTGATAAAAATATTAATTTTTGTCAAAAAACAATAAAAATTACGAGATATTTTATCCTTATGAAAGTTTTAGTATGGCTTATATAAAAATTCCCAAAGGTCTTCGGGCATACAACCCTTCTGGTGGCACATCACCTCTAACTATACATATAGTCCAAATAAGCTGAATATCACCCATGAATCTTAACTTACAGCTTCATTTGAGTCCACCCAACTTCTCTTGAGTGATGAAATTCAAGAATCTTGTTATCCAAGAATCTTCTTATGTTATAGCTGCCCCCCTAGGGGGAAGCTGACCTAGCAACCCCCTCCCCTTTTGAACGGCTCCAAAATCATTTTGAAATAAAAGAGTATCAAGTCTTTCTTTGGTGGGGGGGGGGGCGGGCGGTGATGTCATAATTGACTAAAATTTGTATTTTTACCTCAAAATTTTCAGGTGAAAAATGATGCATCACATCTATAAATCCAGATGAACTAAGCATATCGTTTTTTCGGTGAAAATGTGCCAAAATTCTAATAAAAAACTATTTTAGAAATGCGTTGAGTTTAAAAAGTCAATAATTAACAACCGTAAAAGGAGTTTAATGCTATAGACGTGTTCCATCTGGCAACACTGATGGAAAGTTACTTAAAAAATACTCTCTGTTGACTATGTTGCTAGGAAAAACGCCACAGTTTTTGTTGTTTCGGCTTCTATTTACGATTTAAATACACTTTATATTTAATTGGAATAAATTCAGTCGAGTTGTATGAAGGTTATGTGTCTTTTTTTTATTTAAAATAATTTGAATTTTTATATGCTTACAACTTCTGACACTATTTTCAAACTTATTATCGATAGTATACTTAGAATCAACCTTTTTTTGTATAAATTTCTTTTAAAATTATGTAGCGTCACTCTCCACTCTTCGTTCATTACCACAAACCTTCTTGTAGACATATTGGTTGTGAGCTGGATTCCCTTCGACTTTTCTCATTCCGATCTGTAGCAAAATCTGGAGAGAGACAAGTGCTACGGAAGCAGTCTTTTCGAACTGTTTTTGTGTCCAATGTTCACTTACATTGCCTTTGGTTAAAACCTATAAATTCCAACGAACAGAAATAAATTTTAATAAATAACTTAAATCCAAAATGAAATTCCTTTCATAAAAGGTGAGCTTTGATTAAGTGGTTTACGTCTATGGCTTTTTTTGTTAATCAATTAGGTTATTCCTTTACCCCATACGGGGACCCCCTGCGAAGATTATTTTTGCTGGAAACCTAATGATAAAAGCATACACATTTTAAGGGACAGGTTGAATGTAAAATACAAATAAATTCAGAATTTTTTTAGGATTTCCAGAGGATATACCCTGCTCCCTTCCCTGTGAATGTCCCTGGGCTAGGGGCAAAGGTGTTTTTTATTTTGACATCCTTTGTGCTTTAAGCGTATGCCGCGCAAAGAGTCCAATAATTTCTTCTTTTTAAATCTTATCGGCCTCTGATTAGTGTTTTAAACTAGTAAAAGACGAGTTTTTTATATACTCACACACACACACACACATATATATATATATATATATATATATATATATATATATATATATATATATATATATATATATATATACATATACATATACATATATATATATATATATATATATATATATATATATATATATATATATATATATATATATATATATATATATATATATATATATATATATATATATATTTAATATAAAATAAATTAATTATTTAAATTTATTTAGTGGTCTCATTCTCCAAGATCTAACATTTATAAACCTTGGCAATCAAGATTTTTTGGAAGAAGGAGTTGTAAATTTTGGCAAAAGATGGCTTCAGTTCCACATTTTGGAGAATATGAAACGTTTCAAAAAATGGTAAGTTTTATGGTAATTTGTTGTTCTGATGATGACAATAGTGTTACAAAAAATGTATATATTATTTCTGCTATAATTTTATGTGTAATAGTAATAGTGTTTTTGCGGTAATTGTTTTTATGACACATCAAGGAAGGTTCAAAAATGATCAATATATTCTTGATTCAAGGGGTTAGATTAAACTCAATCGAAATACAGTATCTAATATACTGCTCTTCTTCGCCCATAGAAGTGATTTGGTGCTTGCAACCTCATATTTTAAATTCTCTAAAAATCGTCTCCTCTTGACTCTGTCTTTGGACATTGGTGGGGAGGTAGAGGCAGTCCTAGTTTTTCTTATTACGAGTCTTCTGTCTTTACCGTTCCTTGAGACTGCATCCAGGTTATTAAAATTGTATATCTGCAATATCTTAGGATTAGCTAAGGGTAGTAACTTTACATTTTCAGGACCACTATTTCAGGACATGTCCCGAAATTTACAGGGTACTTCGTATAGAAGGAATTGTCGTAGAAACTTCAAAAAGGGGCTCATTCGAGTGGAAGTTGCAAAAGGGGGCAAAAATTTTCGTTTTACATTCATTTTTCCGTAATTCTATTCACAAAGACGTCATATCTAAAAATAGAATCTTGAATATGAACGGAAATATGAAAATAAAATTAAAATTTATTTTAATATTTTTTAAAATAAAAACTTAAATAATTAAAATATTTGATATATAATCTAAAATATTAAAAAACAATTATTATTAAATTTTTTCTTTAAATATTAAAAAAATAAAAATAAAACTACAGGACAGCCAAATGAATAGCTCTAAGGCAAAAACATTGGGGTGTCGAGGTATTCGTAGACCCTGAAATACAAAGGGTCAAGTGAGGAGAATTATCATCTAAAATTACTAAAAACAAAACTTCTGATAGCACTTGCTACAGCCCCCCCCCCCCACACACACACGCACACACAAACACGCCTATTTCTACATTTATATAACTGTTCATGGAGAGTTAGACAATTTGGGCATTAAATGCGCTCTTTTAGGTATGATACCCCCCCCCCCCCACACACACACAAACACACAATACAGCGACCCACTGTCTATCCTTCATAATAACTGATGTACATTTACATATCACTAAAAATAATTTCATGAAAAATCAAATGAATCTACCTTGTCAAGTCTCGATCATCCCTAAGGTTCTATCTTTCCGCCTTAGTTCTGCCCTAAGAGGGATGGTTGGATGATGGACTACCTATCAACAAGCGAAAAGGACATAATTGTTATATTCATGAAAAAAAAAAATTATGCCAGCTGTGCCTCTCACTCAGACTCACCCCTTTTCGTACCCCTTCCCTTAAAAATAAGTATATTTGGGCCTAAAACGTACTCTAATGCAAATGCGGAATCAGAGTGATTTGAACTCATGATCACAGATTAATATCAGTCACCTTTGATATTCTAGTTGCCACCTTTTATATCCCAATTCGACATTACCACCTGCCGTACTAGAAGGTTGCCACCTTCCAATTACGCAAGTGTTAAAACTTATTTTTTTGTGATATCTTAACAGCGTATTCCCTGGAAAGTATTCTCCTCTTTGACCCTTGACTTTGTGAGTCTATGGGGGTAAATGAAGTCTGCATGAGAGTCAATACCTTGCAGGCCGAAATAATTAAAACGGCTTTCTTGGCTTTTTCTCCAATTAGCCATGATTGATGGAACCTTGATTATAATTGAAAATTCATCGGACTTAGACAATAAATGTCTAACGTGCCACCATGCAGCATTACTTTTTCCCCCAATGAGAAGCTTAACATATAGTTCTTTGATACTCATAAATTTATAGGCTGTCTCAGAAATGTCAATCGATAGCAATTTTGGCCCTCTTTGGGGCAAAACTTTAATTTAGAGCAACAAACTGGCAGAAAAGACCACTTTTCCGTGGCCCAACCTCTGTGGTCACTGAAAAAAGGCACTAGTACTTATAATTTATGCTTGAATGGGTCGTCTCTTGATTTTTAGGACATTTATTTTGATGCGATCTATTTTGATCTCGATCAACTTTTAAACGATATAAAACGATCGATAAAACTTTTTCTCGATCATCAAAAGTACCCTGTCCACCGACTATATGACGAAGAGCTTTGTTTAGAGATATGTTTTGCCTATTATAATATTTAACACTCATTACTGTTGTAAGGGTTTGTACTGTGTAAGGGTCGTCTCTTGTTTTTTAGGACATTTAGTTTGATGCGATCATCCCTGAAAAAAAAAAATCAACACATATTCGGGGAGTTTATTCTAAAAAAAATCCACACTTTTGTATATAACCATAAAAATTAAATAAATTTTCAACAGATTGGACACTTAAATCTTTATTCCTTCCCATTCGTTTCCTCTCTCCAATTTGAGATCTAATTGCATCCCACAAGTGAAAAACAATACTCCCTGACAGTTTCTACTTGATTCCTAAAATTGTTCCCAGTATATTGCACATATACTGTTTGAGCAAGGCAAATATCTCGATTTGCCTTGCTGCTTAATCTTGAATATATTGTAGGTCCCATAGGTTCTTAAAGTGCAGAAACGTTTAGATGGATAGAAAAAAAAAATTATAGCACCCTTCCCTCTGCTCTCTAAAGCCTGGTAAAAATGTGGGTTTTATTTGGCCCTCCTAATAATCTCTGAAAACTTCAACTTGATACCTCAGACCATTCCGAAAAATTACTCATACGCTATATTGATCATTTTAATGGTTTAATTTGAGGCTTTTCTCATATACTGAATGTGTTTGTATGATTTCTATTAAGGTCGCTTGACTTTCTGGAAGTATTTCTTCCTTTTTTTTAAATCAGGCACGTTTTCCTGGGCTCTGGAGGTTTGTAGTGTAATATTAAATTTGAAGAATTTCACCTATACGGAATTAGCATAAAAAACTAATTCTGTTGATGTATTAATTGTTATCAAAATTTCTTATTTTAAAGTTTTGGTTAGTATTCGGTGGAGTCGCTTCTTACTTTGAGTTTATTACCACGAACTGTTCGAAAGTTACGTCGTTTGCACTTTACTGTTCGAAAGTTCGAAAGAACTTTTCGAAAGTTCTTTCGAAACTGTTCGAAAGAAAGAACGTCGTTTGCACTTTACTAAAAAGAAAATACATGTTAGAAGTTTTCTCTTTTAGCATGTTAATAAATACAAAATCGCTGAGACTTTTTGGGATTAATATTAGTATATATTAAAGTCTCAATCTGTATTGCATTATATTTTTTCATTAATCTTGATTAGCATAATGATTTTCTTCCTTTTTTGTTGATACTATGATAAATAAAACCTCATTACTTGAAATTAGAAAAAAAAATCAGCATAGTTAGAGTGACAGACTGTTTTTTATAAGACATAGGATGGGTGGGGGGGGGGGTAGTCCTATTCTTTCTTTTTGTAGATTATGTTCGTTGAAAGATTTGTTATTTTCCTGTAATTTCGTTTTGGGTGTATATTCGTTTTGGGTTTCAATTATTTATTTATAGTTATTTATGTTCGTTTTACACTTGAATTACCGTTTAACTCAATTTCTGCTCGGCTTGGGTCTAGTGTAGCTCTTTACTTTTCTTTGATTTTTTTTTTAATTTTTTTCATTTTCTTATTGGTTAATAAAAGGAAGATTTGTAAAACCTTTTTTGGTTTTCTCTCCAAAAGTCAGGATTTGGGCTTGCCATTTGCATATTAGGCAGAATTTCAATGATAGTAGAATAATAGAACTTTGGATGGATTTTTACATAGAACGTTATTCAGATAAATGGATTGAAAATATTTATATGTTTTTGGCTAATATTGGGTTAAAGCTACTCTAACCATCATTACGTTAGAACCTTTAGCATAGACTAATGATATTCGACCCACCCAACACACCTTAGACGTTTCAACTTTATTTCTTTAGGCATTGCTGAGATGTTACAAATACAACCTTGTTACAACCTCGAATGCATATAGTTTTTTCTTTATTTAGCTCATCATTCCCCTTAGTTTGCCCTGAAATTGTTAGCTTTTTATCGATTTGAATAGATTGGGGTGGAGGAGGAGCGTGCGTAGCTGTGTTGGCCTCAGGTGGCTAGGTGCTGCGGTGAGTTGTTGTTAGTAGTAGTAGTAGTATCCTAACCTGAGGTATAGTAGATTCGTCTTTTTGGCCATATGTATGCCAACAGTGTCTTTTGATTCAGCTCATTATATCTTGAAAGTTAGCCGTTCCTCAGATAATGCAGATACACCCTTTAATGCCTAGGATGTATGCAGGACTATTATCTTTTGATTTAGTTAAGCACGCCCAACAGCATGCCCTGAAATTTCCAAAGTAACACCCTTTAGCAGCTCCTGGGTTAATATACAGACGCCCTTTTTACAATCTGGGTACACATAATTGTATCCAGATAATTTGCTTTATATCCCCTTTAACCCGCCCCAAAAGTTTCAGCATAAATGTCCTATTCTGTTACCAAGATAATTGCATTTATTTGCCATTTTGACGAATTAGATGCACTCGATGTAATCCCTATCCTCCCTGGGGAGGGGTTGTTATTTATACAATTTTTCTGTTGTTCACAGATGAAATCTTTATTGGGAAAAAAGGGAATGGTCGATCTTGGATGCGTTTGAAAAGGCTAAGGGTTTTGGGGTGAAACTTCTGGAATTTCTGAGTGTTAATCTTAAACCAATTCGAAAGACAGTAGGCTATGTGGTATCTGGTTGTCGAAAGGGCGTATCTAAAATATCTAAGGAACGGCTAAGGTCATTAAGCTAGAACTTTCACAGTATTTTGAGGGGAATGTAGAATAAACCAATAGAGAAAATCCACATATACATACTACTACTCGTACTTTTGTCACTAACGTGAAACTTTCAGTGAATGCTCGAAGGCAATGTCGAACAAAATCAAGACAATATGTACATGCATGGAATCAAAAGGGCGTATCAGCAATATTTTTGGAACGGTTTAAGATAT
Organism: Artemia sp. Qi Xiang Cuo; assembly: GCF_049724085.1. Taxonomy (NCBI): domain Eukaryota; kingdom Metazoa; phylum Arthropoda; class Branchiopoda; order Anostraca; family Artemiidae; genus Artemia; species Artemia sp. Qi Xiang Cuo. The sequence continues at coordinate 98,067,761 of NC_142794.1, read as the reverse complement.
TGAATTGAAAAATTATAAGACATGTTGGAAGGCGAAGGGGGTTCAGGGCTTACCAAAAGACAATATGTGTATACTAAAAATTACAATTTGACCGTTGTCTGTTTCATAACCGTTAGACTTTCGGGAATGTTCCCGTGTATCAATGTATGTTGAACTTTAATTATAAACATTTAATTTGTCTTTCTTTAGTTTCTGTAAAAAAACTTTTTATAAACATTTATTTTGTTCTAATCAGTAATCTTGGTTGTAATGGCGGTTTTTTGTTTATTTATTTGTTAATTTTTTTTTTCAGAATATATTGTTTCTGTAATAAAATCGTCCCTTTAAAATTAACGGTAATAAAAATTACAATTCCTCAGTCAGCTTTAAGTGGCAATTTCGCCACTTGTCAGGTTAGGTTTAATGAGTTTTAAATTTTACTGTTGGCTGGAGTTCCTTCATTCCTAGTATAGCTTTTTTCCTGGAGTTCCTTCTTTCATAGGATGAATCTGATGCTGCAACCATGATTTCTGATGCTGCAACCATGAAAAAATCGATCTATATAGGTCAGAAATTTAGAAAATTCGTTAAGAGCCTTAATTTTTGGAAAAAAAAAATCATGTCAGTGACGTCATATTTTTGAATACATTCGAAAATCATACATACGTCATATTTGCCTCAGTTGTAGTTATATCGTTTTCAGTGTCTGATGCAGGCAAAATTACACAAGAAACAAATGATTGACGACATAAATCATATAATTGACGTCATATTTATGAGTATATTTCAAGAGGATTAACTATATGATTCCGACCATGGATAGTTTCTTTCTAGAGTTCCTTCTTTCCTAGGATGAATCTGATGCTGCAACCATGATTTCTGATGCTGTTTCTGTGATTTGAAAACCTTGTTTTATTATTGATTTCTGTTCAATTTTCCTTTGATTTCCGTTCAATTTTTCAAATCATGCCCAGGCCTATTAAAGATATAGTAGAGGTCATGTGCCTCTACCATGCCCTGCTGTCTGCTGTTAAATTATGCTTCGATACATTTTAATTGTTTACAAGTGACTAAAGCGATCGAATATACTGGAAAAAGATACGAATGGCAGAAGATTGGCAAGGATTAATCTGAAAAGCATGTTAATTGGCGAACCAAAGAACTTAGATGTGAAAGCGTTTCACCTTGTTTTTCTTGGTTCAACAAATCATCTCTGGCTCGCAACTTTTCTTGGCTGACTTCAAACTAAAAATATTTTATATCTTAAAACTTACCATATAACCGTATTACCATATATAAAAGAAGCTGAAAACAGACGGAAAATTCAACAATTTTTGTAGATGGCAGATTGAAACGTTTAAACTAGGGTGTCTGATGGGCTGAATTTACCGGTACAATTTTCATCAACATCTTTTACCTCCTTGTAGGTATTTTTTCCCTTTTTCAAAAATCAGGTAAATTTTATCAGGGTTGTAGCTTTAAATACACGCGTATTGTAGGTTTCATTTTGTTTTGTTTATGCAATATTACAATCTATTCTCGGAAAAGTAAGTGAACTTAGTTGATTGTCTTTCTTACAAGGACACTAAAATATATTCGACAGGGATTTATACAGCCTTTTTTCATTTTTTTTTTTTTTAGTTTTCTTGATTCCTATTTTTTGCAATGCTTTTATATTCTTCCTTTTGTAAACTCACATCTGTGTATTTGTTCTATTTCCTTCTCTGTTTGTAACAAAATTAATCGCACCTTTGAGCGTTTGAAAAGTTAATGATGAGTATTAATGTTTGTTAATTCTTTTATAGCAACTATCCATTGAAGCGTGATGAAAAAATAATGTTGTTTTTAAATGAATTCAATAACTATTTAAGTGAAGACGCAATGTGGTCCATCTCAGAGTCAATTAAACCAAGAGGTGGAACTCAGACGTTGAAGAAATTCTAGTCAAATAAATATAGATACACTTAAAAGTGTGCCGTTTTCTTCTTTTTAGAGTGGCGTAATCAACTGTGATGTTAAGTTTATTTTAACCTCGTTGTTTGAATTTGTTAATTGTATATACATTGGTTTATCAATTGTAAATAGATGAAGTCAGATTCTCTTTATGGGCGGAGAGTGTATTGAAAGAATGATGTAGAGAGCAAAGGCATTTATTAGTTTAAGCCCTTTTTTTACTGTCTCTTCGGATCAAGATGATTACTTTGCTTGTAGTAAATAGAACAATTAATTGGATTAATCAGATTAATTTAAGCAATTTAGTAAGTTAATAGTTTAGTTAATATAATTAATTAATTTGACTATAAACTAATTACATTAATCTTAAATTAATTAATAAATTACTTAATTTAATTCAAGCACATGCTTACACGTGCTTGCCTAATTACGTTTTGCAATCATGTGTGGGAGGGAGGGCGTAATAACCTCATACAGTGCTAAAAATGTTGAAAATATGGTAATCCACCAAGTTAAAATTATGGTAATTGTAAGGGACGAGTCGTAAATCTTTTGAGGGGCCTCTAAAATACTTTTCTAAAATGCACAAATAAAAAATGCAATTTTTTTAACAATTAAAAATGTAATTTAAAAATGCAAAAAAAAAAACAATTTAAAAATGCACAAATAAAAATGCGAGATGAAGTGACATATATTCAACAAAAGAAGAGATTTTTACGATTCGTTTGAAGTATTTAGTTTGGGTTTTTTGGTGAGGAGGAGGGGGTCAACACCGCAAAGCAACAAAAGCGGGGAAACTATATTGTGAAAACAAAGAGCAATGAGTAAATCCTGGAACGTTTTTTGAAGTGCTTTACTTATGTTTTTGTGAGCCTTTTTTACCTAACAATGAAGGTTTCTGTAATTCAAAATTATTAGTATTTCTGCAAGCAAAAAGGTGTGTATTAGTTATTGAAAAATGCAAATAGTTTTTTACAAAGACAAGAAAAAAAGGAACGGGCTGAACTAATTGACGCCTAAATTGATTGTGTAGTCATTTAAATTTAAGCTTTAATAAAAGTATTGCATGAGCCTTTTTAACTTAAATTAGGTGCCCTATTTCTATGTAGCTGGCCTATTATAGCCTATATGCCAGAATATAGCCTATTTTTGGGGTACTTGAGCGATGACGGGCCTGTGGGAAAATAAGTCCGCAGCAAAATCTATGTCAATATTACTGGTCTGACTTTTTTTTATACCAAATTGAATCCCCCCCCTCCCTTTGTTTCAAAGCTCTGAATCGCTAGTAAATGTTTTTAGGAGTTTTGTCTTTTATACCCTTTAAAGGAGAAGGTAGGAAGAAACAGAAAAAAGGGTGTCTTCTAATCTTGTCATAGCTGGAAATGCCAATTGACTGCTTTTTTCATTAAGGCTTACATCTTGTAAATCTGGTATGCCCTCTTCCCAAAAAGGAAAAGAAACTATATCGTACTTTTTAAATTAAGTTTGAGCTTAAAAAAAGCTCAAATAGATTGTCACCTATCTAGCAACTTTGCTGAGGCATATCTACTTCACAGGAGTTCGATGAAGCTGGCATTGATCAAGGAAGTATATTGAGGAAACCGGCACTCTAGTTCACCCTATCTTACCTGGAATATTGCTATACTATCTGTCTTAAACTTACGAATTAAATATCTCCACATAACGGCAGATTAAGAGGAATTCGCCCACTCACCGCTCCAAATGCTGAACTTTGTAGACCTATTACCAAACAGAAAATACCCAAATAAAGCTAAACAGCTCTGCAATACGTAATCATTTGCATTTATAATTTTTATATGATGAACTGGTGTTATGGTCTTTAAGAACACCTATTTTATTTTTATCTGTAACTTAATGAAATTTGAGTTTCTTAAAAGTTAAGTGCCTAGAAAAACAACATTATTTTCGAGAAAATGCATTCAAACAATTCATCGTTGCTTTATAAAAATATAATCAATATGTAGCATTATTCGCATGATTTGAACATCCTTGTAAGTGACTTAAGCCAAACTATATAAATCCTGTGGTAGCGCAGTGGGTTTGACCTCAGCTTGATAATACGAGATCGAACCTAGCTTAGTAGGTTCGAACCTAGGACCTTAGTAGTCAAGAAGCGTCGTTAATTCAGTACAATACAAACCCCTATATATCCCAGAATTATTTATTTTCACCAGCAATCACTAAATCATGAACCAAAGGTGTGCCCCCAACAAAGATCAAGTAAAATAAAATCACATCTCATTTCCATAATCAAAAGAAAAAAATTGAACTTAAAAACAAAACTTAAATGTCATCTTTAATGGCCATCTTTATATTTTCATAGTTGACCATCTTTAACGGCCAACTATGAAAATATCTACGTTTTTAAACAACATCTATGGAAGACAGGTGTAAACAACTGGATGGCATTTGGAGGGAACTTGGTTAATTTGTACTTTCGCTCATTAATTAAATTTATATTTATTAGGAACGGACATCAAACTGACTTTTTAATTTCATTTTTTATTCTGCAGTTACATATTACTTTGTAATTTATTATCTTATTACTTCTTTGCAGAGGCAACTCTTTTTCTGCTTTGTCTCTGTTTACTTACATTCTGTTTACTCTTTTGAGGGGGAGGGGGAGTGTAAAATCAACCAACTTTTATTGGTTCAAATTAGTTCTTAATAAGATTCAAAACTCGTATAATATAATTGCTTCTGATCATTAATGAACTGGAGGAAATATTTTCAAAGAAGTATTCCCAACTATTTCTTAATCAAAGGGTAAAATTTATTTATATTATTTGTTTGCCATTATTTACTTACAACCTGGGGCTTTGACGCTCAACCCTTTTTGTTAGAGAATTGAGTATTAACCTTAAAATGTCTTTTGCTCACGGGTTTGATTTAATTTGAAGTTTGGTGGCTCTGTAAAGTTTTCTTTATTTTTGCTCTGTACAGGTTTAAAGTTAGACTGCAGAGTTTAGTCACATTATAACCAATTTGCAAAATGTAGGGTGTGGGGGAGGAGTGCTTTTTTTTCATTTTTCCACGAAGAGCCGCAAAATATATTTTCTATAAATCCAGGGGGGTCCATCCCCCTTGTCAACCTCCTCTCTCTTGACAGTTCTACATGATAAGGCAGACGCAACAGTTGATTTTTTAACCTAAAGTGTTGCTTTTTATTTTAAAGAAAAATGAGGGAAAATAAGTTTTATTGCATTATTGAAATATAAGATAGTTTTCCCTTAGTATGCTGTGCTTAGACAAAAAAAATCAGGGTTTTAATTTGGGTTATTTGCTGTTTCAATATGACCTATAAAGTTAAAAATACCCCTTTATTGTTTTACATCATTTGCAAGCAAAACTCTGCCTTTAAAAAAATAAGAATGATAAGATAGACTAAAGCAGTAAAGGGAATTTCAACCTGTCATCCTTCTTCTAGATTCTCTTCTTTTTTTGTGTCAATTGATGTGTAATTGATCCTCTTTTTGTCAGTGCTATTTTTATTTACATGTCCCCTCCCTCTCTCAAGTACCAAACCTGTAGAGAAAGACCAAATTTATCTACAGTAGTATAATGGGCGAGGAAAGGTCGGTGCAGTAAATCAAAAGGCTTTATGCTACACAACCTAATTTACACGGATATAGATACAGGTACTGGACATCCAGTGAAGTAGTGTTCTCCTGTGAAGTAGTGTCATCCAGTGAAGTAGTGCCCATCCTGTATTCACAAAGACGAGATATTTACATGTCAAGACAATAACTATTCTTGGAAGTTGGTCTTTGACAGCTATTAGGATAGCCATCAACTTCAACTATTTTTTTGCAGTCAAAAAATTTATGGAGTTAATTCAAATACTATTTGGCGACTTCATAAATTTTTAATTTTTTAACAACCGCTATGGCAGTTCGGGGATAAGGGAAAAAACTAGATCTTGAATTTTTTTTTCTTTGATCTTGTTTTTTTTTCTCAAAGATTTCAATGCTTAATTTAGTTATTTGATTTTAACCGCAGATGTGACCGCAGAAAGGAAATACAAATAAGACATTAAGCAAGCAAAACTAATTGTTATAATGTTATAATTAACTAATGGATGAACTTGCTTGGTAACTCTAGATAGAGTTATGAATTAATGTCTGAGAGACGATTTTGGTTTTCTTTTTCTCAGTTATCCCCACTAAACCACCTCAAGGGTTGCAATGTCCCGCTTAAGGGTCTGGTCAGAATAGACACATTTTTTTTTACTTTAAAACACAATTTATATGTTTTTCCTGTGTGTACGTTGCCTTACATGTTTCAGACCTGTAAGGGAAACGACATATTTACATCTTATTTTGGATTACCTGTATGGATAATGATACGCATGTAGACGCCGCTTTTACTTCGATAAGTCAAAGAATAACTAGGACATCATCTTAGTTATGAAAATATTACTAAATTAAATGCACCAAAAAACACATGAATGCACTGCACCCCAATCTCTTCTTTTTTATAGCCTCTCTTTGTTTATTTAAAAAACTGTGTTTTGGATAAGTCAGAGGATAACTAGGACATCATCTTAGTTATGAAAATATTACTAAATTAAATGCACCAAAAAATATGAATGCACTGCACCCCAATCTCTTCTTTTAAGTCTTTGTTTATTTAAAACTGTGTTGATAGCAGAGGATAACTAGACATCATCTTAGTTATGAAAATATTACTAAATTAAATGCACCAAAAAACACATGAATGCACTGCACCCCAATCTCTTCTTTTTTATAGTCTCTCTTTGTTTATTTAAAAAACTGTGTTTTGGATAAGTCAGAGGATAACTAGGACATCATCTTAGTTATGAAAATATTACTAAATTAAATGCACCAAAAACCACATGAATGCACTGCACCCCAATCTCTTCTTTTTTATAGTCTCTCTTTGTTTATTTAAAAAACTGTGTTTTGGATAAGTCAGAGGATAACTAGGACATCATCTTAGTTATGAAAATATTACTAAATTAAATGCACCAAAATATGAATGCACTGCACCCCAATCTCTTTTTACCTCACTATTGTGTAATGTTTGTTTCTCAAATTGTGAGCTTCTTTTTTACACTTGCTCGTTTTTATTAACGAAACAATGTTTCTTTTTTTTTCTTTTTTTTTTTGTCAAAAGACTAAATTTGTCCTTGTGTTTATTTAATTTATTCCTTTTAGTTTGGCGAGTTTTAATTGTTTTTAACATTTTTTAGCATTTTTGCATGTTATTTAACATTTAATTTGTTTTTCTTCGTTAGACCTAGCTCTTTTTTGTTAACTAGGAAGTGCATGTTCGGCCCATATCAGACTTTTCGCTTTAGAAATAAATCGTATCTTCAGTGGCGATTCTTCCTCACTTAACTTTGTTTTTCGTGATTTTCAGCAGAAAATAATTTGCTGTTGACTCTTAAAGTTGCTTCATTCCTGGACATTGAAACTATAATTGTTTAACAGGCTACATTAATTGTGTTAGTAAATTATTGATCACCAAATCAATTTTAAATTTTTAGTTGTAATTTCATAAAGAAAATACAAGTTTTTATTTATGAAATTGGATTGCTTTCTTCAAAATATTTAAACGACAATTTGTTTTACTATATAACTTGTTTTTGATCAAGGAGAGGGGGAGAGGAACCCAAAATAACAAGAAAAAAATAAAGTTTTCTTCCTTTTATTTTTTCAATCGATTTAAGTAATTCTTAGGAATTTGATAATAAGACATTTGATACTGAAAAAAATAATTTTCATTTATGGTATTTGATTTTTTTTCTTCAAAGTATTGAAACGGCGGTTTTTTTTACTAGATAATTAATTTTTGATTCAAGGGGGGAAAACGCAAAATGATAAGAAAAAAACAAGGTTTTTTCTTTTGTTTTTTAATCGATTTAAGTAACTATGAGTCATTTAATATAAGACGTTTGATACTGAAAATAAAAATTTTCGTTTATGAAATTTGATTGTTTTCTTCAAAATATTAGAATGGCACTTTTTTACTAGTTAATTTATTTTTGATTCAAGGGAAAAATAAACAAAATATGATAAGAAAAAAGCAAGTTTTTTTCTTTTATTTTCTTTAATCGATTCAAGTAATCCTGAGAGGGAGTTTGAGGTTTATGGTACATAAAAAACAGCTCTTGGCTTTACGGAGGATTTTAGCTTTACGGTAAGTTGGAAAAATCAAACAAATGTTTCGGGTTTTTTATTTATATTTAGGATCATTAGTATATACAGCGAATTAATTTTTAGGTATTCTATGTACACGTGTATTTCAGGCAATAGATATCAGATATTTTAGGCAATAGACAATAAAAACAATTTGAATGCCAAAAACTTCACGTCAGCAATATTTTTGTAGTGATAAATAAGACGTTGTATTTTGGCCAATCATTACTACTCTCAGTTCAGGGTTGGTTGCGGAAATTCGTGTTTTAATTTTTTCTTCTTAAAATTCTTAAGACCGTATTTTGAATTACTATTTTCTGTTTATTCAATAAAAACTGTATATAAATATTTTTTAATTAATCCCACCTAAAAAATTAGTTTGAATAAATTTCTAATAGTCGAGGAAAAAAAAAGTTGGTTGAACAAGCGCCTCGTTTTGCTCGACCTCTTTGTCGCACCTCTTCCTACATTTCAATTACCAAACTACTCATTATCTGTATTTAGGGCATTGATTTTTAATTCGCTTAATTTCGCGCTTAATTCGTTTATTTTGTGTTATGTTATTATATATGAACTGAGGATTTAGTTTTAATAGCTTATGATTTTAGATTTTCAATTTCATTTAATTTCAAATACCTAATTGGGGTTTATTTAATATTCATTTAATCTTAGTCCAAAACATCAAATCTGCTCTTTATTTTCTATTAGGTAAACAGTGCCAAAGATTGTTGTTGCTAGTGTTTTTCTGTTCTAAGTGTTATATAAAAATTTGTTGCTACTTCCAGTGCTTTTCTTGGAGCAATAAGTTGTTCTGTTCGAGCAAATCAAGGGGCAATCCGAGTTTCATTAGCTAGGTATTTACAGTGCTATGTTTAATATAATAGAATTCCATTAGTAAATTTCGTGTATTATTCTTATTTTGATCATATCTTGTTCTTAATTCGTATGTGCACAGTCAAACCATTACTGTATAAATAGACGAAAATTTTGACTATAGATTGATCAGAATAAACATATATTTGTCAACAAATCAAATAATTCTTAATATTTTTATCTAGAATAAACAACAATTGAAAACAAAATTAAGTTAAAAATGCTTACTTAAGAGGAATTTGATAATTACTTAACCTTTAAACAAATGTAAGCTTGACGAAGTTACTTTACAGTAAGGCTGTCGTAACTGGCTATAGAGTAACTTGTTAAATGCATTATAGAAAATAAACTTACTGCATAACTATTTTTATCAATAAAAAATGCAAAATACCTGTAGAACTTCTTTCTATTTCTTGTAAAAATTGGATCTAAAGTCAAACCAATTAATAAAAAGCAGATTATATCAGTTAAGGTAAATTATTCCCATTCTCTCTAATTCTTAGGATCTTTTGTAGTTTTTCAAGAAGGCTATGTTTTATATTCCCTTCTGACTTATGGGAATTTCAGAAACTGACTTTATGATAAAAAATTATTTTGAACGCCTACAAAAATTTTCTTTTAGGGAAAGACATTCAAATTCTTTGACTATAAAACAAAAGGAGAGGGGAAAAGGCTTTATGGGGTTTTTCAAGATCATTGAAATACTTTTAAGTTCAATTTCTTATTAAATTAAAAATTGCTAAAATAAAATTTTTGATTTATTTTTCCTTTAAAAGCTATTGTTTATTAAATTTTGAAATATATACTCAAATTTTTTTTAAGTTAAAGATTTTTATTAAATAAAAATTTGACTATTATTTACTAAATAATTATATAAATAAAACAAACATTATTAAATGAATAGAGATAATTGAAATTTTTTTATGAGCATTAAGGGAATATTAAAATTCCCTTCTACTACATATACCGAAAGGATATATATCCATTTGCCGTTTTAGACTGTAAGCAGGGCCGTCACGTATGAGGGGAGGGGGACGCCCCCTAATGTTTTTGGTGCGAAGCGCCGCAATTTTTCCGACGCCGTTAAAATTCTTTGTTAGGTTCAAATTCAAAGACCACGAAAATCTTGACATGTCATATTTTGAGCTTGGTCGGTAAAAGCAGCAGTTTTACCGAGTCCTGCCTTGATTTTAAAGAGGGTGCCATAATTACCCATTTGGTTAAATAAAGAGCATTAAAATGGTGGCATAACATCTACCCAAATTTGAATCTTGGTTGGTAAATGCAGTGGTTTTACCGATTTGTGCAGTGATTTCAAGTATTCTGTTCCGAACAGACATTTTGCAAATTATTGACAAAGAACAGTGGGTAAAAATGACCAGTCAGTCGATAAAATCTCCCGCCCCCCTCTAAGCATTTTGGCTAAAAACGACCCTGTCTATAAGAGCTAGTTTTTGCTGGCCCTCGTTAATAATAAAGTTATGCACTAATACAGACTTTTCAGCAACAAGCAAAAACATAGGATTTGTAGGCATATTTTATTTACATTCCTAAGAACAAACAGACAGGATGCCACATAGAAATAATGTATCCTTATATATGCATTTTAATGCCCGGGTTTGTAGAAACGGGATATATGATATCGAAGCCTGTGTAAATATGAAATAGGGAAGGACAATAGCAACTGTTATAGGCTGCTGCAAATTTGTATCTTTAACAATCTAATTATACCCATTACAGAGTATTGGGTCATTAAAATGCCCTTAGTTAATATGGTACTCATATGATGGTAAGACGGACCAACATTATTGATTTACATTAATGTAAACCGAAGACTGCCTGGATCAGTTCAATATTCTAGGATGCAAAGGAGTGACTTGGTGAATTTTAAAAGTAAAGATCACTGTCTAGTAGTGTCTATGGTTAATCTGCCGTCAAATAAGTTATGACGTTGGTATACTCCAGGCTGATATTTTGTGAGAAATTTTCAGGGAAGGCTGGATATTAAATAGGAAAATTAAAAATTTGACAGTGTAGACACATGGCTGGAATAATTTTAGAAAAACGGTTTTAAGAAGTTGAGATATGGGTAGAACACTTTGAAAATGTGCTGAACCATATTAATGATGCAGAAAATATTAAAAACATTTTTGACACTTTGGAAGTGAATTAAGGTTTATTTTCCGAGGTAGAATTAGAGACAGTTCTAAAAGGACCAAATAACTATTAGGCTTTACGTGCTGGCAATGTGGTAGATAATTTTTTTTCTTAATCTGTCATTCTGAAGTTAGAGATAAATTACTAAAGATTACGAAAATGATTTTTTTGACCAAAGAGAAGAACCTAGTGATTTTCGGAAAACTTAAATGCACTTCTTTATAAGAAAGGTGATAACAACGATTGCGGTAATTACTGTATATAGATATTGTCTTGGTTTCTCTAGGGGAAATTAACTAGTATAAGGATATTTTTAGACTTGATGTTGTAGATGAAGTTTTAAGATAAGAAAAGCGGGTTTTAGGAAGGTGAGAGGATGTGTTGGTCAAAATTTTCACTATTAGATTAATATTTAGAAGTGCGTCAGCCCTCAGAAACCTTTAGTCCAAGGTCCCAATTTACCAATAAACCCTGGAATAATGCATAACGCTGATAATGTATAATGTTGAGGGGGGGGGGCAATTAATTATCACAGTGATTTTTTCTTAAAAAAAACAGGACTGATGTGATTAATCGTCAAAGTGCTAGGCTGTCTCCACCGCCACGCTACCTATTCACAGAAAATTGATTTTAAAACAACAAGGATTCTATGGCCGCTTAAGAACTGTCATATTCCCCAGAATAATAGCTGAGAGCTCTTTATTACCTTTATCTTTCATTACTTTTCACTCATCATTTATATTCTGTTCAATGCTTCCACTATTCTCAAATTTTTGGGGATTTCCCTGAAAATCTCACAAAAAGGAGCAGCAAAAACACTTGGGCCTAGAAGTATCAGAGCTTTAAATCCAGCCCTGTTTAGTCCTAAGTTTTTATATATTATAAACAAGTGTTTTATTCAGTTGATAGGAGAGGTTTAGTAAAAGGCATATTTTTGTATATTATACTACTCAAATGCATTGATAGTGCCATGTAAAAGAACAAAATTGGCTTGGCTGAGGTAGGAAATATGGCTAATAGTTGATTTCCAATTGAATCGCTTTGATGGACTGTGTCTGAAGGCACATGGCAAAGGCCATGGGAGAGGCCGTGTGAAATCAAATGGGAAAGTAAAACTCTCCTTGACTTAAATTATGTTGAAGATTTGAATTGCCCAGATGAAAATCTTAGCAAAATGAGTGAATTTTTGGAGGTGTTTAGAGTTCAGGGTGCAAAAATAGGTTCGAAAACTATTATTAAGAAGACTAATTCTCTAGGAATAAATGGTGGTAAAGAGGTAAAGATGGGTAACAAGAAGAACAAACAAATTGGTTGCTTCGCTCATCTAAGCAGTACTGTTGTAAAGATGATGAATGCAGTGCAGATGTTAAAAATAGGATATCCAAGACCCTGGGTGTTTTATCACAGTTGAAAGACAGGAAGTCGGGAGAAAGGAAGGCTAAGTCTGTTAAGCAATTTTAGAATATTAGGAGCCACAGAATGACAATAGTCCGGTTTGGTCGTGAAACATTGGTGCTTGGGAAGACAGAGGAGGATTTACTAAACATATTTCAAACAGCAAATTACCAGAGTATATTACTGGGTATGTACGAAAAATGGGGTTCAGTCTTGTCTTCAAGGGCTATTAGGAGAGAAAGGTTAAGATTACAAGGTCACTTTTTGCGGATGAAGGTTGACAGATTCTTGAACATTATCGTTTTTGGTCATCCATCAAATGCAAAAAAAAGCTGGTTGTCCCCAAGTTGGGTAGGAAGACGTCGTAACGAAAAATATAAGGAAAATGGGAACTCCTTGGGAGGTTTTAAAGAGGTAAACACTGAGTCGATCTGGATGGAGGAGGAGCTCTGTGTTAGCCTCAGGTGACCTCGTGCTGTAGTGGCCTTTTAGTTATAGCTAAAACCAAACGCTAAAACCCTCTTTATCACTCTTATCTCTCGTTTCAGTTTTGAAATTTTCGACCAATATTTCAGGTGAATATAACAAACATTCGGATGAATGTGGATTTAAATTCTGTACTGTTTTTATTTGAATGTAACAAGATATAAATGGCTTGTGTTAAGTTTTTTGAAAGGATGAGAGCGCCTCTTTTTTTATATATATATTTAATAATTTTGGATTTTACTTTGAGCGACGCTAAAACGGAAACTGAAAACAGGCTATTCTTTTGCACACCCTAAATTCCTTTCGCATTCCGTTAAAATTTCAGTTCTTTCCGTAGTACCTCAAGAACGAATACAGTGACACAAGGGAAATGAGAGAAATACTATTTTCACAATATCTTGGGAGACATGGTGCAGCTTTGCAACTTTTGGTTCAAATGATCTCTAAGTCTAAAAAGAAAATTTGTAGCTACCTAATGGCTATATTTGTAATAAACTTAAAACTACTTTCAATTAAGCCTTAGTAATGTTTGAGAACTCGAAACGGGAGGCTGAAGAGGAGAAATGTACCTAGTGTTAGTGGCACTAAGGAGAAAAATCATTACAGCCCCCCCCCTCTGACTCAAATATGAGCAAAAAAAAAAATCAAATCAAAGTGAAAATATAGATCAAATTGGGCAACCCCTAGCCCCTGTGCTCCCCCGTCACAGCCACGGACCCGGGGAAGCTTGCCTCAGCGCCCCCTGCCTTTGAACAGCTCTGTGAAGAGGAGGTAGTTCTTTCGTATTAGAGCTTGTTTCTATTCGTTTTAAGCATTTATTCACTCTTCCATTTTAAATTTCCATTAATTTTTGGACGACCACGTGAATAAGGGGAATAATGCTTACAAAAATAATGTAGAAAATTGTTACATTTATATTCTTTGGCTTAGTCTTAAAACAATGCCAGGGATTTTCTAGACATTTTACCTACGGATTATTTTGGGTACCTGACTTACTGACCGTAGTTCAAACATTACGCAGTACGAAAAGTGTGGTTTAATTGATAAATTAAACCAAAACTTACAAAGTTCAAAGTTTGATTGTAATTCTACTCCAAAGAAGGAGCATCAGCTGAGATGAGAGTTCAACTGAGATAGATGCCTACCTTCGCCTCGATTGACCAAGAGTAACATCAGTATTTTAAAGGCCTTGTAGTAAGCGGTGGTTAAGCTCATGATGAAGGGCTGAGAGTTTAATGGGAAGGGCAAAAGGGAGTGCAGTTGAACTCTCAGCTATGCTGGTGCTCCTTATTTGGTGTAGAATTACAATCAAGCTTCAAACTTGGTAAGTTTCCGTTTAATTTATCAATTCTACTCCAAAAGGAGCGCCTTAACTACGCTTCGAGTTAAACTGAAATTTTAAAGTTTATTATGAGCTAAACCAGCACGAATAATCAATAATAGCATTGTTCGTAAAAAGAGGCTGCTGTACAAAAGTTAATTTATAGTAAGATATTTCAAATATAACAAAATAAATTGAGCAATTTCAAAAACAGATAACTGTTGTCCACTTTCAATTGGTTTATCGTAGAACCATGGAAACGTGTTCGTATTTGTCCTGCCTACATATCTCACAATTCGATGAACACCAACTACTCTTGCTTTAAGGTGGGACGTTGAGGCAGACCTAGGGCTATGAGCACCATTCTGAGATCTATGAGCGCAACTCTGAGATTTATCCCTGCAAGAAATAACACGTCTTTAATTCCTCTAGAAAAAGATTCTTCTAGAAAAATGTGTCGTCTCTATTCGGATATGACGTCATTCTAATATACCTAGCTAGATGCGTCAGCAGACAAAGGGAAGACTTTTCAAAAGGCCGAAATTTAACCATTGGTTTGTGGTTGCACGTTTCGTTGTTTTTAACAACACATGGATTTGAAAAACAAAAAACTTCCATCGTCACTATGTATCGTATTGTTAATTGACGAATTGGCCAGAAAACTAACCTCTTTCATAAGCCGATAAAATCAATAAAACTGCTAATTTTCGTGTTTGTGGCTTTGGTTGAAGATTTTTGATATACGAAGCTGGTAATGTAAAGACATCGGATACGTGTTTTTCATCCCAGATACTAGAAAGCTTGGGAAGACCAGGCCTTCTATTAAGGACACCTCTCATGAAATTCTTGTGATTTGATTACTGCCCAACTGAGGGCTTGGTAAAATTACCGCTAAAGCACTGCTTCAAGTATTAATAGCGCTATATCCAGAAGAAACAAAGTAAAAATATCATCTGGTAGAAGTTTGGGAATTCCTACTAAAAGCCTTAATAGTAAGAGATACTAGACTTGTTTGGTCCAGTTTCGAAAGATCAAAATATCAGTTGCTTGATCCGTTTCTACCTTCTGAAGGTTCTTCAGAAGCAAGCCAAAGAGGAGGTGGGGGGGGGGTGCACAGAAGAAAGAAGGCTTCCAACTCACTGCAAATTCATCTACAAAAAGAATATTCAAGATCTGCTTTTCAAGAAACAATTGGTTTAATCTGAAAATTTTAACTTGTTGACCACGAATCAATGTCTATCCACTGAGATACCACAGAGCTTACATTTCAAATATTCCAGAATCCAATTCCCATTCCTTTCATTATCAGATTTTCGTGATCCTTTATCAGCAATATTTGACACTCTAGGCAAATATTCTGCAGATATCCATCCTTTTTCCTGCAATACTATCTGTCAGACCTTATTTGCAAAATAATTACTAAAGTCAGAGTTTGATCACTTTTTATTTTTGTATGCCACTGTGGTTGCATTGTTTGACCGCAGCCGGATATGCATGCCTTTGCTATTCTGAGCGAACTTTTTAATCCCAAATAAACCGCTTTTATTTCTAAGGCATTGATGTTAAATCCCTTTTCTTCTGAGGACCATTTATCTGTGGCTGTTTTCATGGAATATTCCTCCACAAGCACCTAGCCTAGTTTCTATGCGCCACTACACAAATGTTTGTCAACTGATTTAGGCTCAGTTATTTTAGAAGAATGAATGGCAATATCCAATCATCGCTGCAGTTCTGAACTTACATCGGACGTTAAAGTGAGCTTGGCACCAAAATCACCCCGCGTGTGTTTTAGTACTTGAACTTTCCACGACTCTGCTTTCTGGTAAAATAATGACCCTAATTTCTACGATAGTTTGGACAGGGGGCCTCGTTTCACCAGTGGCAATAACAGCAGGCCCCCCTTGCACGTTTTTGGTCCTCCGAGTGATTTTTCAAATCCACCACGGATTTGCTTTGGACATTGTTTTGGTAACATTCTTGCCAAAAAGAAAGTTCGTCACTTAGGCTTCAAGAACGCATAAAGCTAATGCTACCGTGGGATCTGAACTCATTTGAATTTCAGCGCATGATGTCTTTATAGACTGAAATCATAATCGGTGGGGCCAAGCATGTGAACTGTATCTGTTAGGTTTTTGACAACTTTTTCTTTAATATAACGATTTCCAAGCTGAAGAATCGCATTTTCTACCTCTAAAATACAAAAGGTTGATTGGACAATAGGCAGCTGCACTTGAAGGGCCTTAGCATTCCTCTGTTAAGCCTGTGATGAAAAAGTTGCCCAAATTTCTCTATTTACCCTGGGAACAACAATTTTATCGGTGTTTGTAGGCCTAGGATGGCGCTCAAATAAATCCTTAAGCTTCCCCATTTCCAGAGGCTCAGAGAAAGCTCTGTTTACAACTTTGGCAAGTTTTTTTTTATGGATCTTAGAACCCTCCTTTGTACCAGAAAGTTATTCAGAAACCTTCTTAAATAGACCTTCATTTGACGTGCTTTCTTTTAATCTTTTGCCTTTGTGCTGTTCTGGAGAAGCTTTCCACTTTCTGTCATTTCTTTGGTCATGGATTTTTGTGGGGCACGCCGAGCCAGTTCTGGTGGTTCTAGAACCTATTTTTGGGCTCTGAGAGCTAGATCTTACGTTACTATCACTAATTTCAGGGCTCTGAGAGCCATATTGAGCACGAGTTTGAAACTCGTGACACCGAGAGCGAAGATTTACTCTTCGATCAGTATCCACTGCTGGAAAGGTTGAAACAGGAACGCCTAGAGTTTCGGACAATCCTCCAATCGTAGTCAATTCTCGACTAATAAACTTCGAAACCAAATGTTGGACTTTTTTAATTTTTCTTTCAGACAGGAAAATGCGTATTGATCGTGAATCTAAAAGAAACCCCAAAAATTATATTTATTGACTTGAAATAAGAAGTGACATTACGAAACGGTTAACGAAATAACAACGTTAATTAAACAGTGAAACTACTGTCAGGGTTGGGGTCTGTGATTCACACGGAAAAGTCAGTTCTTTCGATATACGAAGCTGGTAATGTAAAGAGATCGGATACGCGTTTTACATCCCAGATACTAGAAATCTTGGGAAGACCAGGCCGTCTATTAAAGACACCTCTCATGAAATTCTTCTGATTTGATTACTGCCCAACGGAGGGCTTGGTAAAATTGCCGCTAAAGCACTGCTTGCAGCATTATTGCGCTATATCCAACACCTGAGTAAAAAAGTTCCGTAAAAAACGTCAAGGCTCCAGTGGAGTTTCCTTCAGGGGCTAGATCCCATTTCTTCCACAAAAGTCGATCCTTTTTTATTGTAAACCCTGTAAATGGTCAAATCCTACCATCCGTCCATGATGATATCGAATATGGAAGGAAAAAACCTTGGTGAAAAAAAAAAAAAACGCCAGAGACGACACAAGCCGTGAGACGTAACGCCTTGAGCAATGGAGGGTGCAAGGTCAGTTTTTGAGGGAGGAACAAAGTAAAAATATCATCTGGTAGAAGTTTGGGAATTCCTACTAAAAGCCTTAATAGTAAGAGATACTAGACTTGTGTGGTCCAGTTTTGAAAGATCAAAATATCAGTAAAAACCTTTTCTGTAAAAACCTTATATGCTGCAAGGGTATAATTTACAACCCTGACCCTGAGGGCTGTGGGGAGGTTGTCATCCTCAAAGACCTAATTTCCAGATTTTTTTTTCGTCCGACTACGTTGAACAAAATGGCTATCTCAAAATTTTGATTGGACGTCTTTGGGGAAATGGTGGGCGTGAAAGGGGTGTTAATTGCCTTCCAATCACTTTTGACCCTTAAAAGGGGCACTAGAACTTTCGATTTCCAATCGAATGAGCCCCTTTTGAAGTTTATGTGACGACCCCTTCCATATGAAGTGCCTCTGGGAAAAAAAATAATAATAATAAAACATTGAAGCCGTATGGCCTTTACGATAGGCAACGCTATAACGTTGCCTCTGATACTAGGTGAGACCAAGATGTTACCCGATAAATCAATCCATTATTTTTTATGCTGTTTAAAGACTGTAAACTTATTATTTTTATGCCTAAGTTCTTAAGATAATTGTAATTGTATACTAAAAGTTACTGATATCACAGCTCCCGTAAGACTATGAAAAGTATTGAAGATTGGTTTGTTGTTGTGAGGATACGTGTTTAAATTTAACTTCTAAATCATTATTCTTATTTTTTAGACTTGCCGTTTGCGTTTTCAGTAAAGCTCTAGTTTTCTGTAATCCCACAAACGTAGGGAAATATCAGCAGTTGATTTATTTGCACTGGTTTTATTGATATATGTTAGATAGACTGGGCAAGGTTGCCAACTGGACATGTTTTATTTCCAAAGGACTTATTCCTATGTTTCGGGACAGAATGACATAATGGGGCAAATAAGGGACATATTTTAGAAATTTGGGACATAAAAGGGACACATTTTGCAAACTTATGATATAAACCAAAATATTCTCTTAAATATATACAAAAATATTTTCCTATATATATATATATATATATATATATATATATATATATATATATATATATATATATATATATATATATATATATATATATATATATATATATATATATATATATATATATATATATATATATATATATATATATATATATATACATATATATATATATATATATATATATATATATATATATATATATATATATATATATATATATATATATATATATATATATATATATATATATATATATATGTATATAAAATATCATTAGCACCAAAGTAGTGCTGAAACTATTTATCTAGCACCAAATCTACTTAACTACTTACTTTCTACATAATATTACATTTCATACCGTATTTTTTGGAACTGCTGCAAATATTCTTGAACTCTTTGCAAGTTTCTATTGTTTCATCTATAAACGATTTTATTTCTCATTGCTTTTACGCTACAGTCAAGATAATAGGCAAGCAGGCACTTTCTTCGTTAAGACTCGCTTCCGGCTTCTGATAGTTAGGCAAAACCATCGATCTATTTATCAAGCATTATCAACTAAAACTAAGAAGTTAAAAAAAAATAAAAATGGATTCTTGATGTTCTGGAATCAAAACAAAAGCAAATTACCAAGGATGAATTCCGTCAGTTTGAAAATTTTTAAGGAAAGAGCGATATGGCCACAATGTATTATTTTTTATTTATTTCTTTTTCTGACGACGGCACTTCGCATAGAAGGAGTTGCCGTAGAAACATCGGAAGGAGTTCATTCAATTAGAAAATGAAAGTTCAAGTACCCATTTTAAGAATCAAGATTGATTGGAGGGCAACCAGACCCCCTCAGCCATTTTCCCAAAAACCTATCCAATATAAATTTTGATACTACCATTTTGTTCAATTCAGTTGGAAGGTTCTGTAATTATGTTTTTGAGAGTAACACTCCCCAAAGTCCTCCGGGTAAGGCCTATGAGTTGCATTAGGTGCCCTTGTTTGATGAAAGGGATGATCGTAAAAACTTCAGAGGGGCTCCTTGGATTGGAAATCAGAAGCTCTAGTGCCCTTTTTAAGAGTCATAAGTGGTCTGAGGGCAACTAGCCCCCCCCCTCTTATCCACTTTTCCCCAAATGTAACAGATCGAAATTTTGAGATAGCCATCTTGTAAAAAAAAAAAAACCTCCAAAGACCAAATAACAAGGCCTTCAGGGTTGACACAACCCCCCAGAGCCTAGGGATAGGGGCTGTAAATTATGCCCCGGGAGCATATAAGGTTTTTATGGAAGGGGTGGTTATGCAAAATTTAGAAAAAGTCTTTCAATTTGAAGCTGAAATTTCTAGTATCACTTAAAAATCAAAATTGATAGGAGGACAACTAGCCCCCCCCCCTCCTGAAGCCCTCTTTTTTGAAACGCATTTCATCGAAATTATGAGATAGCACTGTGTTTAAAATAGTCTAAAGAACATGTAAATCTCAAAACGACCAGACATCATAGGTAGCGCAATAGCATGGCTGAGATGAAGAGCGATGTGGGCACAATGTAGTACTTATTAGACCAAAGCACTTCTTATAGAAAAGATTTGTCGTAGAAATCTTGAAATCTTGATTTGTCGTAGGGAAATGAGCTCAAGCGATTGTAAATTGAAAAGTCTAGTGCTTTTTTTAAGAGTAAAAAATAATTAATATATGGCGTTCTGGAACGTCACTTGACTTCTGGATTGTAATTTTTGACATAGGCAACAAATACTCTGATTAGCTAAAAGCTACCAAAGGAAGTGAAAATGCTAACCCTCATTATGATCATATCTGTCAAGAAAGAATTCTTGTTTGAAGATGAGGCTTAAGCTCCAACAAGTAATTTTTTTACTGTTTATATGTTTTTTATGAATTTAGTGCTTTCATACCAATCCATTCTCTATGGATGAATTAAATTAATTTTATTTGTTTTCATTATATTTAATGATAACTGGCCGTTTTGAAAGAGGTTTACAAAGCGTCTTTTGGTCAATAACACAAGTCTTAAAAAATAAGAAGTTTTTGAGATTTCAATATGGACATATTAGAGACAAAATATGGACATAATTTGGTTGAAAATGGCATATTTTTAGATATTTTCAGGGGATATATTCACGGAAAAGAAAGTTGGCAACTCTGAGGCTGTGAAGTAATAATTTGTGTTCATTTTGAGTTTCAACTTCGCTCTTTACTTCCCTCGGAAAAACTTTGTTTTTTTAAACTAATTGTATTAAATACCTAACCTAACCAACTCTACATATTAAATTAATTTTAAAAAGACAAAGTTTTCCGAGGGAAGTAAAGAGCGAAGTTGAAACTTAGAACAGACAAATATTATTATTTCACAGCATATCTAACATATATCAATAGAACTAGTTCAAATAAACCCACTAATTATGTTTTCCTCTGTTTCTAGGATTATAGAAAACTAGCTCTTTACTGAAAACACAAAAGTCAAGTATAAAAATCAGGAAAACTGATTTGGAAGTCAAAAGTGAGTATGTAGTCTGACAATAATAAACTAATCTTTAAAGTTTTTATAGTCTTACACCAGTTGTGACTTCGGTAACTTTCAGTATACAGAAATATTGGATTGGTTTATCATGTAGTATTTTGGCCTCGCCAGCTATAATACCAATAGTGAGTAATATACAATCTTAAATTGTAAGAAATATGCTTAAATATTACTTGAAATGACGATCAAATAAAACATAATATGAACTTTGGAAATACGGTTTTTTCTCTCTATACAACAGTGAATTTCAAGCTATGATACAAATTTTAAAGCTTGGCCATATTCCTAATACTATCAAGATGGCTTTACTTCGAACTTGTCCACATACTAATCATGACATGTCCTTTTCAGAACCAAAATGAGAGCCAGTCATTGAACTGAGCCATTGTGCGCAAGTGATACCAAATTAAACGAAAAGAAAAAAACAACAAAGCAACAATCCTGAAATACTCTATTTGTATTCCGTAAAAACTGTCCTTAATTGGTTTGCATTTATTGTACCAAAACTCCTATATTACTTAGTATTTTTTAGTAAAGCGCTAGTTTTCCATTATCCTAGAAACATAGGGAAACATAATTAGTGGGTTTGTTTGTATTAGTTTTATTAATATATGTTAGATGTGCTGTGAAGTAATAATTTTTGTCCGTTTTAATTTTCAACTTCGCTCGTTACTTCCCTCGGAAAACTTTGTATTTTTTAAATTAATCTTTGCTCGTTTTTGATTAAAATTTGATGTAGAAACAATACCGCCATGAATTTTTTTTTATTTATACAGAATAATTTCTGTTCGTTTTAATTTTAATGTCACTCCTTAGTTTCAGTTATTTTTTCACATAATAAACTTATTTTTTAATATAATTTCTGATCATCACTGATCTAGGGGAGATAAGATACATCTAAAAAATGCTGCAGAAAGGACTCTGGAAAGAAAGTTCCTTCCCCTCAATTACCGTCATAAGAACCAGCACACAGACTTCATCTCAGAATGAAGTTTGAAGGTTCAATTCAAAAATGTTGGGCTTAATTTTTGGTAGATTTTTAGTTGAAAAGTTTTTAGTTTTAGTTAATTTGTCTTCGCATAATCTTTTATTTTTAAGATTAGTAGGCAATTTATGAAACTTACTAAGAGGGCTTGGAGGGGAGTATACGTGAGGGGTTCTTATAAACCTCCAGTTAAGGACTTTGGACAACAATTTTTGCAATGGTACCGTTTTATGCTTCCAAACTCTTCCACTTAAGAAGTGGCACCAAAAGTGTCTGATTTAGTGCTATATGGCACTTATGGATAATAAAATTGATAAAAAGCACGTAGATATGAGTAATAGGTTTTAAATGATCCTTCACTGGACATGCTTTAAAAATGAGTGCATGATATTTGTGAAAATAGGGAATTATCTGAAAAGTAATCATTAGAAGGGACAAACCATGATTGAACAAAAAAATCCAAGCAGGAATCGAACGCATGATAATCTAATTTGAAGGCAAGTGCTGCACTAACAGAACCACACCTCTAATAATCTAATTTAATATATATAGGTGTTTGTAGGACTTTAATTGCATAGCTTATTAAGGGGGCTGGAGGAGGAACATGCGGGAGGTGTTCTTGCGAACATCCAGTTAAGTGTTTTTGACCATAATTGTTTAAATGATACCGCTTTATGCTGATTTAGTGCTATATGGCACTTATGGATAATAAAATTTATAAAAAGCACGCAGATAGGAGAAATAGTTTCTCTCTATGATTTTCTGGTAGCCCGCTAGGCCTGTTGAAAAAAAAGAAAGAAACAAAAAATTGGCTTGAGGCAAAGAAGAAAAACCACAAGTAACTCGTAAATCCCCCACGGTTTGGTGTCTATTAACAATAATGCGTCTATGGCTACTAGAAACGCAAAAAGTCTGCTGTTCTAGAAAATGGTGTTTTATTTATAAAGTCCAGAAACAGAGAAGACCTGAGTCACACGCGACTCAAAAAAATAACAGATTCACAAACAGACTCAAAGAAATATAGAGTACTGAGTATGTATATAAAGGGGGTATCACTATATGGTGCGATATATGAAAGAGAAATAAGAAATAAATATGTTTGGGAATGAAGCCCACAATATATTGTTGTGAAGTGCAACTATATTAGAGACGGATTTGTTTTTATTAAGAACATTATTTACACAATTTTTGTCACACTTCAAATCAACAGAAATTGTGACAACTAATTTGGGACCCCTCCTAAAAGCAGGGTGAGGCTATAGCCCCCGTCAGCCCCCCCCCCCTAAATGACGCCACTGTTCTTCTCTGCTTCTGAAGAAGCCCAATTTTGAACCTTTACGACAAGCATGGAAGAACAGTGTAAGGCCTGGCAGAACTTTAACAGCACATATGGCACTCAGAGGAAGAACACTAGGCCTCATTAGTAGTAGTAGTAATTTACTATCCAAAAAAAAAACACAGACAAAATTAATCGGTAGCTTACCAAAAGCGTTGCTTGCGAGAGTGTGCTAATAGCAAAAGATAAAACAAACATAGAAGAAAAAATTAAAAAAAAAACAAACAAGAGTATAATGTATAATAAGCAGAAGGGTGAAACCGTGTACTGAAAAAAACTGACATAAATAATTCATACACAATAAAACAACATAATATCATGATCCTGAAGCAAAAAAAAAACAAAACAATTACTATCAAATTTAATTCCGTCAATCTCAATCTGTTTCGAAGGTATACTTACCAAGCAACCCCACATGTAGCTCAGATTTAAATTGACTAATGGGAAATTCCTTGGTACTTGGTGCAAGCTTATTCCACAGCTTAGCCCCTCTATAAATAACTGTAAAAGTAGTCTTACTAGAAACTAGGCGAGGAGCCTCAATATCTCCACTTGTCCAAGTTTTGTGACAAAGAACATTGGAACTTTTACGAAATATTCCTGTAAAACATTTTGGAGGCACCCATAACAATACTTATACATAAAAATCAGTGTATAAAAATCACGCAATCCAGCTGAGGCATTATATTAATTATACTGTATATTGAAATGACCGAGTCCCAGTTCCCTATTCCACAAAATGATCCAATTTTGTGCATTATTCTGCAGTACACGTATTGGGCGAAGTATTGAGGGGAAAGCGCCAAGCCATACAGAAAAAGAGTGCAAAATATAGGGAACAACCGTAAAACATATACACATAAACAACCGTAAAACATAAAAACATAAAAACGTAAAACATATGACGGAAAAAAAAGATTTAATTTACGGATAACCCTTAAATTCCGCAATAGTATTTTACTTATAGCTTTTACTTGGTACTTAAATGATAAATATACATCAACAATAATCCCAAGGTGCTTAACGGAACTTGACCGCTTAGGAATTCCTTTCAGTGAAACTATTTCAGTAATCCAAGGATAATAACTTGGAGACAGCAAAAATATAACAAAATTTGACTTACTTATGTTTAGGTCGAGCCGGTTTACCTTCAACCATAGACATGTCCTAGTCATTGCTGCATTAATTGTAGAGGTAAGTAGTTGTTCAATTGAAGCAACACACCTCAATGTCGAACCATCAGTGAATAAAGGTGTAGTGATCCTGGACCCAGAAGGTGCAGGATCGACTAAATCCTTAATTCTAGAAGTAGTTGCAACAGCATTTGGCAGATCATTAATAAAAATCAAAAAAAGAGTAGGACCTAATACAGAGCCCTGGGGGACACCACATTTAACAAGACTTTTACTTGAAGAAAATCTATTGAGGTGAATGTACTGCTCCCTATTATGGAGGTAATCATGGAGCAAAGCCAAAGTAGCCCCTCTTAGTCCTTAAAATTCAAATTTTTGCAATAGTATTTGGTGGTCAGCAGTGTCAAATGCCTTAATCTAATCCAAAAACAAACCAGCTACTTTAAGACTATTATCAAGAGCTCCATTAATTACCGAAGTTATATATGACAATGCCATCTCTGTAGTTCTACCCTTCCTGAAAGCAAATTGAATTGGATTTAAGAGTTTATGGAGTTCCAAATGATCATATATATTCTAGTGTTAATATACTTTTTTAGTACACGAGAAATAACAGGTGAGACCGAAATAGGCCAATAATTTCCAAGATCATTCTTATTACCACCTTTAAAAATAAAAGTTATCCTAGCAACTTTCAAGCAATCAGGAAACATTCCCTGTTTCAAACACACAATGGAATAACATCAACAATATAAGGAAAAGCTGTTTTTAACACAAGCGGATTAAGTGAATCACTACCGGCCGAAATACTTTTCATTCCCAAAATAATTTTCTCTACTTCATCACGAGAGAAGAATTTCTTATACATAAAAATATCAATTGGAGTCTTCATTAAAAAAATCCAAAGGAGGATCATCATCAGAAGGTACAGTACGGGAAGATAAAGTTACCCCAATATTAGTAAAATGTTGAGAAAGGGCACCGCATACCTCTTCTGGTTTATTCGTTGGCAAACCATTCCACATAACTACTTCATCGGTGAAAATTGACGGTATCAAGACGGTATCAAGCTTTTGATTATTTTCCATGTTTTTGCATGTTACCACATTTCCATGTGGTAACATTTCCATGTTACCACAAGTTTCAGTGAATTTATTTTCGAAATATTATTTTTTTCATTTCTCAGTAATTTATTAAGGGCATTTCCTGTAATTTTTATAAATTCCTGAACAAATTGGATCCTCTTCATTATTTAAGGAATTCTTATAAAGTTGATCTCTTTTATTAATACAACGTAACAAGGTAGGCTAAAGCCATGGTTTCTTAGGATTCTTTTTCCTTGATAGTGAATGAGCCATCATGCAAGTCTTTGTCATTATCGAAATCAGCATATCATAAAATCTTTAAAAACTCTCATTTATATCATCCGTAAGATTGACCAAATACTTCTGCAATTTCTGCTTAAACTTTTGAAGGTTACTGTGGCTAAACATGGGTATAGGACTCTTTGGAATTATTGTTGCTGACTTTGGGGGAGTGCAAAGCTCAAGTCTTGTTGCAATCCCAAAATGATTTGATACATCTGTAATAATAACTCTTGGAGCTGAAAAATCCGAATTTGAAAAAATATTGTCAATAAGCTTCGATGATGAGATGGTGACTCGTATGCATATACTAATAGTAGAAAATAAACCATGGGACATACATAGTAGCAAAAAAAATCCATAGAGATGCTCGTATCAAGCTCCTGAAGGTCAATATTAAAATCACCGAGCATCATAAATGGATATGAACCAGCTGGTAATTTCTCAAGCATCTAAAATATCCATAAAGATAGGTATAGAGCCAGATGGCGGCCTGTATAATAAAATAAGAAATACATCTTTAGGTGTCAGCCTAAATTGAAGAATAAATGGTTCAAATAAAATTTCCTGATATACTACTAGGTCATATCTTACCAAAACCTCGATATCGCTTCGAATATATGCTCCATTTCCTCCATGTAGTCTGAACTGTCAATTCCTATTGTAAAATTTGTATACTGGAATTTATAAAACAGCTGAGTTAAGGTCATTCACCTAGGTTTCAATATGACTGATAACCTGAAAAACAGAAAGTTCACATATCTCATTTTAAAAATTAAAGAAAAGAATTTAGCCCTTAGTAATTAAGGTGGAAGACTTTGAGGCCTTTCGCATCATCATACTCAGATTGAATTCCATCTTTAAACAAATATTTAGAACTAATAGATTTATATTGGCCTGCTATCCCAATGTCATAACCCCGATGTAGCTGCTCCGTAAATATACCTTCAAAATCTACATTAGAAGATTCTAGATTATTAAGGCGGCTAATACTCCGGGAATCACGATCATAATTATCTATTGTTTTTAAATTAAAAAAAAACCTTGGTACATGGTTTCAATAATAAGAAAGATAACAAGCAGTCACGAAAAAGAAAAACAAAAATAATCAACT
>NC_142794.1:97345145-97375893 GCF_049724085.1 Artemia sp. Qi Xiang Cuo | reverse complement strand
CTATTCAAAAGAGGAAGAAGAAGAAAATTGGGAAAAAGTTGATTCGGAGTAAGTCAGAGAAGAAAGAGTCGGGTAAGCAATGGTACAAAATTACGCAGAACGGCTTGGAGGCTTCCATCTCTTCAGTCGGCTCTGGAAAATAGATTGGCTCTACCACGTCAAAGCCGTTGCACGTGACCAGACCTCATGGAAGACTTCTCTAGGCGAAATTATGGATGCTGGGCGAGACGGAGCAGTGTCTAGTTTCAGTCAAAAGTAAGTAAGTCGTTACATCCTCTGAAGAAATGGAAGATGAATTCATCAAAATGAAGAGCAAACAAGGCACTGAAAATAATCTTGAATCATGGCAAACTGAAGTTGAAAAGAGGATTGAAACTAATTACACGACTCTTTATGAAGAAGAAGATATTAAACAGTGCTTTGAAAGTACAAAATTTTTAAAAGCCCCATTTCAAGACCTGAGCTTCAAGCCAAAAAAACTTGTGACTGAGCATGAATCAAGAACTAATGTACATCGAAACATGGAAGCATAACAAAGTGCAGAGTGATGTCTCTTGTGTGTGCAAGCGATGAAACTCCACGAAGACTATGGATTTCAGAGAAGCGTTGCAAAAAAGTGCCTATCCAAGATTTTTGTTCGGAAGAGGGGTATTTTATTTCTGGGAGGGGGGAATTACAAAAGTAACTTTAAAAACCCATCAAAATATGTTTTTATGTATTATTTTACGTTTTTAAAATTCAGACAGTAATTTTGGGGGAGGTTCAAAACACGTACCCCCCCCCCCCCCCAACATGAAAAGGGACTTGGTTGCAAATGATCTCAATGCTCGTGATTGGACTCTTATAATTCGATGCAAGTAATTAATATTCAATGGAAAGGAAAAGCGAATGCACTGTTCACTAT
Organism: Artemia sp. Qi Xiang Cuo; assembly: GCF_049724085.1. Classification (NCBI taxonomy): domain Eukaryota; kingdom Metazoa; phylum Arthropoda; class Branchiopoda; order Anostraca; family Artemiidae; genus Artemia; species Artemia sp. Qi Xiang Cuo. Next base: position 97,374,989 of record NC_142794.1, on the reverse strand, counting down.
GCTCAAAACTCGACAAAAGTCGAAGGAAGTGACGACGAAGGTTTTGGCACAGAACCAACAAGAAAAACGTTTTAGTAATTGATTAAGCCATTTTTGGGATTGTGCTGCACTTTCACTTTATTTACACACACTCTCTCTCTCTCTCTTTTTTGTTTTTTTTACAAAATTCTTCCAAAACACAAAAGCCACAAAAACAAATTAAAACTGTGAGGGTTCGAGGGACGAATTATATTATATTTATATTAACAAATATTATATTATTATATATTATATTATTATATATACTATATATTATATATAATTATATTATATTAATAAAGCTTGTTTAGATGATCTTACAAGCATGCTAAAAAGAATGAATCCCTGTTTATTTGAAAAAAAATATAGTTTGACAAAAACCGAAAACTAAAAAAAAAACTTTCGATACATCTGTCTTCAGGTGAATTTAAATAGCTTAGTCTGTTCAGCAAAAATCCCCCTCCCCCCAATAATGTTGAAAATAGACTGACCCTCCTCTTCCCAAAGGTTGTGCGAGAATGATGAGTGATGAGGGCTGGACATTTATTTTTAGCTATAAACACTTATGGACAGGTTTCACGTAAATAGAATCATTATGATTTACACAATACAAGTAAAAGCCCAGAAATGCCTACTACTTATAATAATCGTATTTGACAAGTCAGGTCTGCAGCAAGTCATAATTACTGAATAAAAATTAGAACTTCATATTGTGCATTGCAATCCTCTAGCCTACTTACAGTCGAAATATACTTTGCAACAATTATCTAGCAGTTACAATTCACAAACGGGACGTAATCTTTAAACAGAAATTAGAACCCCTTGCTGTCCTCCATAAGGGGAGAAACAGCATTGATTGTAAAATCTAGATATTAGGATCACTTACAAAACAAAATCACTGTTCTAGATCGTAAGTCCAGGGAGAATGGGAAACCTGGTTTGTTCTAAGGCTCAAATCACTTGCTGTAGGTGATTCAGTAAATTCAGATCCTGGCGAGAGCTCGGTCCTTCCATCTGTACTATAATTCTGTGAACAAAACGAACGTATAAGTACATATTACTGTAGGTGCAAACATTTAAGCACTACTACTAATACTAACAAGTCATCGAAGTGCCAAGCCACCTGAGGCCAACACAGCTACGCACGCTCCCTCTGCATCCCGATTTATTCAAAAACTCCATCTTTACAACCTCCCAGGAAGTTTCCATTTCCCTTAGATCTTTCTTTGTGACATGTTCCCACACCAACCGTGGACGACCTGTTTTCCGTTTGGCTCTAGACGATTGGCCAAAAATGACAGTCTTTGGCAATCTGCCATCTTTCATCCATAGAACGTGCGTCAGTCTTTCTCTCATTACAGCCCTAGAAAGCGGGATTGAACCACACTTTTCGTCAAGCCTAAAGTTTGAAATACGGTCAGTCAGCCGAGAACCCAGAACATTTGAGCAAATATTGATTCAATTACTCAATTACATATTACAAGCCTATTGGCAAATGGAAACAACTAAAAGAAATTCAGGTCGGAGTGGACACTAAATTATTAGTCACCTGTTAAACTGTAGCTTAATTATAATTAGAGACAAAAACAAGTTCTTTTCTTTGCCTATATGAATTTGATTCAGCATTAAATAAAGCATTGCCAAAGAAGTGATTGTACAACTTATTACTATAATTATACGCCCAACACACATATCCTCCCCCCCTCCCCAAAAAATATAATTAAGCAGATTTACTTCCCATCCTCGAAAAATGGATGTGGCTCCCCTGCTTATTAGGGTGTTCATTAATTTTTTTAGGAGATTATGAGGTCGAGTGAGGGAGTTGGAAACATATTTTTTTTTTACTGTGAAGTTATTATAGCTGTTCCAGATGAGGTATCTAAAGTACCACCCCTGTTGCGCGGTAATTACCCTTTTCAAAGGTAACTTTATTTCATTTTATAAACTATAATGCTTTCTCTAATAGATTCTATTTTTCTTACCTTTTTTCTTTACTTTCTTATGCCAAGCACAATTTTCGAGATAACACCTTTAAATTAGGTGTTGTTTTTTTTGACCGCACTGCCGTTCTAAGAGGAAAAAAATAAATTTTCAAAAGGGGACAAAACCATTTATTTAGATAGTGAAAAAACACGTACAAAAGTCCGTTATTTCGGTCACATACACAGCGACCGTCTTCAGTAGAAATACTAAAATGATAAAATTGAAACTAGCATACTTATATACAACAAAATAAATAACTTTTCGGGTCATTCACAAAATAATGAACTTCCCGATTATTCACTAGATTATTTTCAGAGAGAGTTCATAGATAAAATTCATTCAAAGTTCTTGATGTAAAATATCTTCTTTAATCTTTCCTTTTTAATATTTAGTATTAATTTTAGTATTTCTACTGAAGACGGTCGCTGTATATGTGACCGAAATATCGGACTTTTGTACCTATTTTTTCACTGTCTAAATAAATGGATTTATCCCCATTTGAAATTTTATTTGTTCATCAAGCACAATTTTTCCATTTTTTACTTTCTTTCATTAAAATAAAGTAAAAAGATGTAACAAATAACTAAACAGAAAAAAAAGCGAAAGGGGAAGCAATTCTCTTCAAAAACAAGAAAAAACTGGAAAAGATGGCAACTGTAGTACATGTAAGCATTAAAAGAAACTTTAAATTTTGATTTTTCACGCAAATAAAATTGCAAGGCATGACGAATTTAAAATTCTGAAAAAAACATGTATATATATGCTAATAAAATAAGTTTGATATATTTGGCAAGAAACTGCCTTATTTATGAAAGACCAGCTTATGGTCCACATATCTGGACTCTTAATACACTGAAAAAAAAATATACATTTTACTTTATTTACTTTCTTATGCCAAGCACAAGTTTTCGATTTTTTACTTTCTTTCATAAAAACAAAGTAAAAAGAGGTAACAAGTGACTAAGAAGAAAAAAACTTCTGAAAAAAAAAGGCGAACATGGAAACAACTCTCTTCAACTCTTTGTCTTTGCCATTAAAAACATAATTCCTTTAGAGGGATTTTTCTTTGATTGAGGGGCGGGGGGGGGGGAGGTCAACTCTACGAAATAATGTATCTCGAATAATTGAAAGTGCCATCGGTTTGCATCTCAGTTGCCCATATTAGAAATCAACCCCAAATTTTTGGGATCTATATGAAAAAGCCCCCCACACCCCAAAAAAGAAACAAGCAAAACAAAGAACAGAAAGTGTTAGGATTAGGCAAAGATAAAAAAGAATAAAAATTGGCAATTGTGTTTTCGGACAAACAAACCCTCCAATTATTACATGTAGCCGTCTATCTTTTTTTTGAAAAGTTTGCCAAATAATGCCCTTGTCCATTCATTTGGGATACTTTCTTTGTCCAAGACTCGCGACAAAAGTTTAAAAATGGGTTAAACTAGATCACTTCAATAGTTCCGGTATTATTCTGTTTTTTTCAGGGGCCTTTTTCTGGTCTTAAGGTCTTTAAAACTCTCTGACTTCCGATTATGGTGCAAAAAAAATAAGAAAAAAAGAAAGAAAAAAATAAAAAAAATAACATGCAGAACAAAATTCCTGTAGTCTTCAGGATGCAAATGGCAGTTTCAAATTATAAATTTCATTTTCAATATATTTTAACCATTCCTTTCCTATCACACAAGTTTCTTAGTTTTCTTTAACCTCTGAAAAAAAATATAGTTACTGGTCGGACATATCTGCAATATTATTCGTCTTTTACGTTTAACATACCCTTCAACCCTTTTTTCATATTCTTCTTCAGCGCGATCTCTGTAAAAAAAAAGAACGATAAAGAAGAAAGAAGAAGAAACAAAAGTTGTCAGGGACATCTACAAAACCCCTTTTGTAGCTGCACTAGACGCATTATCTGCATAACTATCTTTAAAAATTGTAAAAATAAAAACGTTTATTAAGATTAATAAACCAACTTTGATGTTTCTTTATGTATAAGAAGATGAATTTATTCATACTCAATGGCTCAAAAAGTGCAAATGAAAGAATGAACTTTTCATACAGCAAAAAAGGGCTAAGGACAATAATGGCGGAAAAACTGTTAGCTATTTTGAGCTCGTTCCTAGAGATTAAAAAAAAGCATCCATCGCTACAAACCAGTAGCTTGAGACCGAGCTCAAAATGTGTTGGTATTTTGAAAGGAGAAAGTGTTGTTATTTCGGTGAGTAGACCTACAATTTAAATACTTATCTACCTCTAGTTTTTTTTTTCCTCCTATATCCGGAGCCTTGTGTTGATAGGTTGTTTCTGGGGAAGACTTCCTAATTCCTCCTACTCCTCCAAAATGGGACATAGATGAAGGTATTTCTTCACCGCGTTTACGATGCACTTTTAGATGGGTATAGAAATTAGACTGCGCCCGAATTTCTTTAGGGCATATTGGACACTTGTAGGGCTTTTCACCAGTATGAAGTGTCTCGTGTCCCTGCAATGAAAAGAAGGAGTTAAAAAAAAATCGAAGTTGCTAAATTTCTGACATACAGGATGACAAAATAAACATTAAATATAGAAAATACATTTAGATTTTAATATAGATACAAAATAGATGACAAATTTGTCATTTCTAAAATTTGTCGCTGTTGTAAAAACACGAACTTTCTTGGATACATATTGAATACTTTTTAGACTAGTCGACAGTATGCTGTAAAAAAAGAAAGAAAAAAGAAAAAAACACACAAAAAAGAAGAGAAAAGAACAAAAAAGGAAGCTAGTTCAAATCTGTAAGAATTTCACTGAAACTTATGACAAAAAAAGAAGATATCTGTGGAATAAATATGAAAAATTAGCATTTGTAAAATCTGTTCTTGTAATAAAAATATCTAAATTTCTTGAAGGTATATCGGACACTTGTTAGTTTTTTAAACAGTATCTCGTTTTCCTACAATAAAACAAACACACTCTACCTTTTCAAACTGTACGATGCACGGAGAATTGTGTACAAATTATATGTACGATGTACTGTTAATGTTAAAATACAAACTCGACCAATTCCATTTTTTGTTTTTTAGAATTTTCAAACACTACCTATGTTCTATTAATCGGTCAAACTGAAATTAATTGGTTCTCAAATCAAATCAAACATTTATTACCCACTCAAGAGAAAAAATAGTGGAGTAGTACATAAAAAGAAAAGAAAAGGACATACACTGAAAGATTCATAATATATATAAAAGTGCATTAACATCACAGTAACCGGTATCCAAAATAGGTGGAAGATCACTTAAATTACATAAATAAATGTAATTGATAATGAAGACCAATGCAGCTGGCTGTAATGATCGCAGATCCAGGCATCAATGACAGGCAGGGCAGACCAGGCATCATTAGGCAGGGCAGACTAGGCATCATTTAGGGTGCGCCTTGGGAGGTACATACAATTTTCTGCAAATTCGAAATAATTAACCCACACCTTTTTGCTATCCTTTTCACGGAGGTTGTGATTGATAGAGGTAATATCAATCCTTTTCACGGAGGTTGTGCATAGGTAATAGAAAGCAGGGGCATAATATGCACTATATAGGCGACCAAGTGCCCTCCGGTTGAACCGCCCGCGATTCGGAGAGATTTTACCGTGACAATTTTGATATTTTGAATACATTCATTTATAATAAATGAGCAGGTTGAAGCTAGTGAGCAAGCAAAAGAAATACCTAGCCACTTACTTAATACGGTCATTAGAATGAAGACACAAAGAATCATAATAAAGAGAGTGATTTGATTTATTAAAACACATAAATTCACATTTAGAGTTATTAATAGATAGAACTGCCTTACTCAATGCAGAAGACAGCGTTTTAAGATTATGGATCAGACTTTGCCTGTACATCCTCCCAAAAAGGACAGGCAGGGCAGAACGGGCATCATTAACTGGTAAATTATTTATGAAGTACCGATAGTGTACGACGGAGAAGAAGGACATCATCTGCATAAGCAATATGACTAATACCTAAATCATTATAAAAATAACTTGGCGAAAGACTACAAAGACAACCTCCGAAAACACATTTAAAAATATAAAGTGAAAAAACCCCTCCCTGTCGTTTGCAAGACTATACCAATACCCTATTAATTTTACAACTGACAAAATGACACCAGTCCTTAATAAAGAATATAATGATTGCGAATGTACAACATTATCGAATGCGCCACTGATATCAACCGATACAATAAATAGAGACTGTTGATTCATAACAGCATGTTTCATGATTTTGCTTAAAAGAAAATGTGCCTGGCTACAACCCATGGTTTTACGGAAACCAAACTGAAACGGAGTGAAACCACACTTACTTATTATATGTGTAAGGGTTACATATTCATAAATGTTGCTAAATACACACGAAACTATTATAGGGTGATAACTAGAGCAAGAATTTGCAGCTTACCACACTTCAACGCTGAAGTGACAAGACCTAACAGAAAGCTCTCAGGAGCCAGAGACTGAGCAAGGCACATTTGAAAAAGCAACTGTATATGTGATATCAGAGCTGGGCACTCAAACGCAAGGAATTTTGAGCAAATTCCCTCACTGTCAAGATTTTCAGATCTTTTTGGCTGTTTAATTGCCTCTTGTACATCATATATGATGTACTCATATATCATATATTGATGTACATCAATGGCCTCTGTCAGATTTTCAGATCTTTTTAGCTGTATAATGCTGTTAGCTGTTTTCAGCTGTGAGCTCTTCTACATCATTTAAACGGACCCAGACTACATTTTCCTGTGACAATGAATTAATGAATTCAGTTTCAGCATTAGAATACAGTTTTAGCCACTTTTAACATCCTATAATCTTACCGTAAAAAAAAGAAGAAGAAAATTGAGAGCCTAATATTGAGAGCCTAATTTCCTTCCTGCTTTCATATTTTTATGACTTCCACATAATAAAGTGCTTTAAGAAAGCTCAAGATGTCTCCCCAAGATGTGCAGATTAAGAGGGGAAACGAGGGAGGTGCAAAAAAAATTGCACTCAATAAATTATAAATGATGCAAAGATTCGGCATATCTTGAAAAAACATTGGTATAATGCGACACAAAGTCACAATATAATGCGACACAAAGTCACAATATAATGCGACACAAAGTCACTAATGTCAAGTGAAGACTGCAATTTAGGCTCACACTCACTCGCTTTAATAACTCTGCTCCATGAGTTTTGATCTGTGGGAGCATCTTAACCATTTAAGCGAGTATTTCTCAGAGCTAGTTTATATTCCCTGTTTTGTATTCTTCTTTAGACGAAAAACTGTTCCCGCCTGGGGGCGTCCACATGCGTACCAAATGCGGAGTCAGAATTCAGCTCTTTTCTTTGCAGCAATAACATCACCATTTATACACCAACGACGCTTCCTCGCACCAGTGCGTAAACGCTCAACTGGGACTTCACTACTTTTATAACTCCCCTCCCATAACTAAAATATTCTTCAGATGTCTTCGCTCCCCTTGGAAAAACCATTACTGCTGACTTCTCTAGATTTATATATTGCCCATCTATTCTGTCACTTGTCTTTGTTTTGTCTCGCGCTAAGCTGAAAGAAACTAACAAAGAAACCGGGTTGTTCTCGAGTTTTACACAGCGTAAACTTGAGTGAGTGGCGCATAATGCAAAAGTACCGAAATCCCTTCCCCCTACGGCAAATAAACAAAAACAAAACTCAAATAAAACTTTCAAATTTGGAAATCCTTATTTTCAGGAGGGGGGGGGTGTATTTTCCGGGGCGGGGGTTTTTTCCACGGGGAGGTATTTTCCCCGGGGGGGATTCCTAGAAGCAGGCTAGTCATTCTACGATTTGAAGTGGAACAAATTGCGAAACAAATGTTTTTTGAACATAATGTAAAAAAAAAAATATGGAGTATACCAAATAAAATATAGTGGGAAATGTCCCAAAATCACATTTAAAGGTGATGGTTATAGCCCAAAACTAAAAATAAAACTCTAGGCTTTGAATGAGTTTTTAAGGGTTCTTACTATGCCTTCGGACCTGCTGACGACGCATATAAGCTTTTAAACTGTTTTGAATTTCAATTTCGCAAAACAAAACAGTTAAAAGCCAAATTTTACAGAAAAAAGCCCGAAAATTTTACCTTTTTTGAAAAACGTTATTTTACACCTTATTTTACCTGCTGAATTACAGACAATTTAGGCCCGAAAGACTTTAAGACCTAAAAAGCCAAAACTTGCTAGGCAACCCAAAATTAATAAAAAGTCCGAAAACATATTGCCTATTGAAAAAATAATAACAATAGGAGAATCTTTTCCCTCTAAACCGGGAGAAAATATGAGAGAACTTTCAGTTTTAGATAAGATAACCCTGACCTGGCGTTCCGACTACCATTCTTTCTACATGGTCACTCTTATGCCTAAAAGTCGTATCTAACATTATTCGAATTTTTGAAATAATTACTGAAAAACCGTTTGTACGGTTGCGTTCAAAGGGAGGATCAGAAAGGCAACATTTATTCAATAAACCTATAATCCTGATTTACAATACTCTTCTGACCCCCCCCCCCCCTCGTTTGAGAAGGGCTAAAAAATAATGGTACTTGTCGGTTATAGCGCCTATGTTAAGTTCTTCATCTAAGTAGAACCTGTTTCTCTGACAAATCCTGATGAAATATCAAAAAATATGATGGAAATGAAATACTTAAGAAAAAAATTTGGGTAATATATGTGCACATTAGGGGGGGGGGGGTAAGTATAGCGGGTCTTCATGCAAAATGTGTAAAGTACAGTTATTCTGCATATTATGAAGTAAGAATTGTTTTCTATCTTCACACTGTCCAAATACTTTACCCCCACCCCCACCTAATGAGCAAATATATAGCCCAAATGATATATTTTCCATCTATTCTGCCACTTCTCTTTGTCTTGTATCACGCAAAGCTGAAAGAAACTAACGAAGAAACCGGTGCTACAGTGCGCCAATGGATGAAGAACTTGACAGAGGCGGTATAACAGAAAAGTAACAAAATAGTTTTAAGCAAATACCTCAGAGTGTGAAAATGTTAGATACGAACTTTAGGGGTAGAACGACAACACAGTGAGGCACAAGAGAAAAAATAATATACTGGGGGATAAAATGCTGTTTATTAGTGTACGCAAAAACGCTGACAATAATAGGGTCTACAAATACTCGTATAATACAGATATTCTCGATTTTAGTAGAAATAGTAGAAAAGCTACAAAGGACACTATTAATGATTAACAAGGTATAATATACTAGCACAGTTGGAGAAAGTTAGATTTTTTTTAGAGAATCGTTGCTGAAAGTCTTTGAGGCAATTAAATAAAACAAAAAGTTGTTTCAACTGAAAGTAAGGAGCAACATTAAAACTTAAAACGAAAAGAAATTATTCCGTCTATGAGAGGGATTACCTTTTCCTTAATCTCCGCTCTTTACGCTAGAGCCTCAAAGTTCTTTGAAGATACTTGTCATTCAAAATCAACATTCCTTGTGTTTAAGTAGTCTTTCCTAAAGAATCAGGACAAAAAGCCAAACTTTAAATTTTACCGAAAATCTCTCCAGGAAAAAGGGTGTTCGTCTATTTTTATCAAAAAGACTAGGGCTATATAATCCTGAAATTATTCTGTAGTGTTTAGGACACTAGCACAGCAAAAAGACTCTTTGACTGAAATGCTAGCAATGATTTAGGTGAAAGGGATTTTCAGGAACTAAAGGGCTATTATAGAGACTTTCAAAGGCCTTTTCCACTTTTAAGCACTTTACGGAACCAAGTCCTATACTGGGCTGCATGTGAAGACAAACAATTTATATTGATTTGGTGAAAGGGATTTTCCGGAACTAAAGGGCTATTATAGAGACTTTCACAGGCCTTTCCCACTTTTAAGGACTTTACGGAACCTGTTAACCCAGGTTGCATGTGAAAACAAACAATTTATGTCAATGAGCTCATTGCTCCATGTTCAGTTTTCAACAAAAAAAAAACCTACCAAAAGAGTGAAACCTCTTTGGAATCCCCTAGACCAGTGGTTTCCAACCGATTTGGGCCATGCCCACCTAGGCATTTTTAATATCCTGATAACCCCCCCTCCTGTGATATTTAAATTTTATAGCTCAAATTCTTCCTGCATACAACTAAAGGTAGCTTAAAACGCTATTATTTTTTTCTGGTTCATCCTCTGGGCATATTTTATACTAAAGAAAAATATTGTCTGAATAACACCTACATATACAATACGTGGCGTCCAGTACCGTATCTTTCTTACTCTTAAAAAAAACTTAAAAAAAAAAGATTTTTTTTTTTTCAAAATTAAGACTCTAAAGTAGAGTCAGTCGAAGGTTGCATTGTGCCCCACGTTGGGAATCACGGCCCTAGACCATGTTTATTTACCTATTTGTATTACAAGACTACGGTTCTAGACCATGTTTATTTCCCCATTTTTATTACTAGACTAGAAGAAGAAGGAAGAAACCTACTTTGAGGGCAACCCTTGTTTTGAATCTCTTTTGGCATTCAGATACAGGACAAACAAACCGCTTGTCCTTTTCATGCTCCAGTGAGCGATGACTCTTCAATTCTGCTTTTGTAGGAAAAACTCTTGAGCAATCAGGACACTCACTGGCATTGTCTTCTTTGTGCAACAGCATATGAGTATTTAATGTCTGCTTTGATTTTAGTCTAGAAAACAAAAATCAAATTTGATCCTCTTTATAGGCGTATATTATATTGCATTATTAGAAATTATTCGAACATTACATTACATTACACATATATTATATTACAATACATTATTACTAATATACATTATTATTGTTATTATTATCTTATTATTTATTTTACTATTATTTTATTTATTTACTATTATATTTTTATCATTATTAGTTTATTACATATATTATTATTATACATTACAAACATATTACATTATTATGTACTAATCAAATAAATAAACAAAAAACATCAACGTTCACAAAAAGGAAACCTCTCCACTTTTGTTGACTATTGCTTTGTAGATACTATGTTCTGGTTCTAGTATAGAAAGTAAAAACATTTTCTGTTACAAATAAAGAAAGAAGTTGGAACGAACCAAAAATTCACTGCGTATATCTGGCTCAAATATTCCAACTCGTGATATTTTGTTTAATTTTTAAATTTGTTTAACTTTTGTTTAAATTTAATTTAATTTTTGATATTTTTTTAATTTGTTTTTGTTTAATTTTTAAAATTTTGAAGAACTAACACTACTGAAAACGCAAAGTAGTTTTGAAGAATAGAAACGTAAAATAAAAGGATTTAGCGCATTATTACGTGATTTGAATTTGTTGAATACGGGACACGTTGTAGATTATTATTTCGCAGACAAAACTGAAGTGAGTGTCTGCGTACTGATTAAATTATAGATTAACCTCTGAAATCCTCGTCATAGCTTGAAAGCTGAAGTACAATAGGCAGAAATGGCAGGATTAGGAGTTTCGAATATGGTTTATCAATTCTTGATTTTCAAATATTACGAATTTGCCTTTTCACAATAGAAAAAATATATAACTAGTTGTTGACACTACGGCTGAAAAGAAAAGAAAACTTTTGTCAAACCTAGGATGATTATGCAAGAAAGGTCAGCTTCCATTTCTGGAGATTGGGCTCTGAATATAAGCTTTACGCCCTACGTCTCTGAAACTTTTCTGCGATATACGTTTAAGAATATCAAAGGGCAAATAAGAATAGAGTTACCATCATGTAAAACCCCCAAGAGCCTAAAATATCAATTATTCTTTACTCAAGTGGGTATTTGTTTTTTTTAACAGTTTTTTATTATTTCTCATAACAACAACAACAACAAGAGGGAAAAATAGCTATTCATTTTACACAAGAAAAAGTAGAATTGCGGTATATCCTGACAGTTTAGTTAAGCTTGCTGAACTACTTTTCAAAACAGCCGGTGAATTCAAATGATTCCAGATCATTGAATAAATCGCTAGTTGAGACTATTCGACAAGCCATTCAGGGTTGTTAGTGAATATAATAACAGCTAGCCTCCGCCGCATATTGCCTTGAAAACCTTTCCCTTGCAACAAAAAATATTATAAATTCCAAAATAACAGTTTTGAATCACCCCCCCCCCCCGAAAAAAGTTCACTCTTTTTTGTTTAATTTTCTGACTAGTAACCTGCTTCTACTAAAAATATCGACCCGATCCCGAAAAAATTTCAAAAAACAAAAACCCAATAATGCTGAAAGAATAATGGAGTACAGCCTCTAATAAGATGTAATCAAAACGCAATTTGGTATTAGTCCCTATAACTAAAACAAACAAAAAAGCGAAAAATGAAGTCCCAAACACTTACAACGAAGCCCAACTATGGCTCAGCAATGTCTAGTTTAGACATAGCATGATTATTACATAATCGCAGAAATGATCCCATAGACATAATCTTACGGGGAGGACGAGGGTCTATTTTGTCTGAAGCTCCAAAAAATGTTTCTCCAACACGAAAAATCGTTTTAAATATGCAGATAAAAACTATTCCTCCTGAAAAACTATAAAAAAACAACAAATTTTCCGATTGATGAACAGGTCTTAAAATTACAGATAAATAACTTTATTTGAGACCATAAGACCGTAGGAGGTAAGCCCCTTCTTCTTATTGATTTTGGTAATACCCCCCCCCCACAAAAAAAAACTGGATACGGACCGGACCTGCATACCCTCCATCGTTAGGATAATTCTATTTATCAGATTGTTTTTGGATTTTATGTCTTCCGGAACTAGAGGCTATGAACTCGTCTGGAAGATTTACCCGACCCAGCCAGAGGAATAATTTTTCGGACTGAACAATTTCAGATCTTTTCTCCAGAAGAAATTACTTTTTTCCTTTAGAGGGTAGATAGAGAATCAGCGACGGTTAGAGGCCAGGATGGATATCCTTTCATAATACTGCAAAAGCACTCATTAGCACACACACACACACAAACATGTATATGTATATAAAATTATTTATATGTATATAAGTAAATATATATATATATATATATATATATATATATATATATATATATATATATATATATATATATATATATATATATATATATATATATATATATATATATATATATATATATATATATACGTGAAAATGTAGAAATAGAGAAAGAACGAATTAAACAAATGTGGTAAAAAAGATAAAGAGTTTATTTGTTTTTCGCTTTATATAATTTTTGTTGTTCATTGTTTTTGTTTTTTTTAGCTTTAGCTGTTTAGTCTAGTTTTCTGTTAGCAATGATTTCCGGTGAACTCAAATATTCAAGATTTTTTAAAGTTTATTTTATTCCCCATCTGGGCTGAAGTTTCGTTCGTTACTTGTTTACTTCTGTATATATATATATATATATCTGTATACATGTTTTTCATTTAAAGACGGAAAAAGGAAAAAAAGCAGTTTTCACTCAGTAGGAAATAACAGTATTAGTACTTTGCTTCAGTTCAGAATTTACTTTCAATTAATTTGATTTTACCAGCATGACCTCTACATGAGAGTCCAAACCGTATTTTTGTTCTTTTGTTAAGTATTGATATCTAAATCTGATCCCTAATTGCACGAATAAGACGGTATTCAAAACTTCGAGGGTATACAAACTAAGACATCAAACCTCTTTCCGCAGACATTACAAGCGAATTTGCCATCCTCGGAGCAGCTATTAGACCGTTTGCTAGACCTCCCAAGAGGCGGCGATAAGCTTGATGTAAGAGGTTCCATTGTTGGCATTATGTAACGTCTGCCACATGTCTCACAGACAACCCGTCGTTGATTACTTTCTCCACACGAAACGCTATAGAGGTTGCCAGCCACTTTGTTACAAATATCACAGCTATAAAAAAAACCAATAATAACGGTATGAACAGTTATTATTGTCTCAAGTGCAAATTAGCTATGATAGCTTTCAAAGTCAACCATAAAATTAAAGACTAAACGAGCAGATCAATAGCTAAAAAAGACAAAAATAGAAAAATTAGAATTAAACGATAAATCGATACAGGAAAGAAAAATTGATACTTCTGAATGAACATTTTCTAACACAAGAGCAAAATCTTAAATGTTTAAATGGTGCTTGTGCGTAGAACTGGTGCAAAAATAAAGCATAACATCCTTAAAGTCCTGCTGAAGCAATTTTGGATCATATACTGAGGTCAACCTGTTGAGACTAAAAATGTGAAACCCAGTAGAAAACAGAAGAAATTCAAGGAATTTTAACCTGAATAATTGAAGAACCAAAACTGAGGTTTCAAAGCACATTTGCGTCATGTTTTATCCTGACTCTAAGTTTTATGTTCAAGAACGGAAAAAGAGCTTTATTGCGGAACAAAAGAACCCACGCACGATTATATATTGTGTGCTTTTTTTCGGTCCAACGCCGTTTTTTAGAGGTTTCGGGCAATTTTTCGAAATTCCCATATTTTTGTCTTAGAAAAACATTTTATTATTAAGACTAATTTACTTAACAGCTATCATTTCTGAATTAGCAAGAAATGGCAATTTTTTTTTTCACTAACTAGTTTTTTTTTAACTGGTTTTAATTTTTTCTTTTTTTTTGGTTACCATGGGCCGTGGTTTGCTCCTTACTAGGAATAATTATATATATATATATATATATATATATATATATATATATATATATATATATATATATATATATATATATATATATATATATATATATATATATATATATATATATATACTTTTGCTTGGCCCTAGATGATTGTCCGAAGAAGACAATCTTTAACAGTATGTCATCTATCATCCACGGAACGTGTCTAAGCCATCTCAACCTTTATCTCATAAAGGCCCTAGAAAGCGGATGGAACCACATTTTTCATACAGCTTACTAATTGAGATACGGTCAGTTAGTCTGGTATCCAAAATAATCCGTAGATAAAATCTCGGGACAAAATCTAATACGTCCTCCTCCATTTTTCAGAGCGCCCGTTTTTTAGAACAACACTGTAGCTTCCAGTATTCTAGTCTTGGTTCATAGACTTATCTTCCTATTCTTGTGAACTTTTTCCAACTACAAAATACAACTACATCCAACCTCTTTACTAAAGATACTACTTAGGTAAGTGAAACTATTCACTTGATCGATCTTCTTGTTGTCCAACATAACCTCTGCACCTTCACTTATTCCAAGTCTAGGGGATTTAGTCTTTTTAACATTCATTTTTAAGCCTATCCTTGCTTCCTGAGCTCTCGAAATATCCAAAAAATCATTGACTTTGCTAGCATTTTCATCTAGGCCTAAAGGGAGCTAAAGAGGTTTGATAGCTCAGACATTTCTCAATTATTAATCTAAGAATAAAAATTTAATCAACGCATCCCCTGCCCTTCCCAGAACCATAACTTTCTGCTCATAAAACTTCATCTGCAGCATCTCTAAGTCTAAAAAATATCAACATAACAAGTGATTGGCTGCTTCCAGAAACCAAGCTAATGCCTCTTTAATTACCAAACTCACTCTTTCCACGTATTTTATCGAGGGATTTAACCAAAGTTTTCCTAAAATCGCTAGGCACTTCCCCTTTTTCAAAAAATCATATTTACAGTCTTCAGTAATTTATGTTTAACTTCACAACCGCCATATCTTCCATACTTGACGTCGTTATACATAAAAAACTCATTTACTGTGCAATCAGCACGAGGGGCTTTGTTATTTTTCAATCCTTTTCATACTCTCTAATTCTCCCACGCAAAGTAAATCTTCCTTTACTTCCAAATCGTCAAAATTTTTTAGTTTTTCCTAGATAATTTCCTGCAACTTTATGACGGTTTAGAACATTCTCAAAATGTGAAGCCCATCTCTCAGTTTCCTAATGGACGGTCCCATTTCCTATCTTAAACTGGTGCAAGTCCAAAATTCCCTCTCTGTTTTTTTAAGATTCTATTACAATACCTTACTATTATACCGTCCAGCTGCATCTTCTAGATCTTCAGCAATTGCATTGCTGAAGATCTAGCAATAGATCCACCGAGCTTAATTGCCAATTTTCCTCCCTAAGACACCATCTGCTGACATATATAAGACAACTATGTTCATAAAATTATTCTATTTTACAATTTTTAAGTTAAAATTCAAACAGTTCGTGAAAATTTTCTCTCAAATCCTCATCCTAGAGCCTACAAACGCCATAACTTCTGGGAAGGCAGTTACCCTCTTAAAATTTCAGCTTTAGATTAACCCTAGACACTACTAGATTCTTATCTTTGCTTTTTACTTCGATAACAGCATTCCTTAATATCTTTTATCGATCCTGCCAGCCTTCAATTTACAATAAAATATTCAGCAAAGTTTTGCCATCATGTTAGTACCATGTTAATTTATGGGCCATTACATGACTAAATTTTGTATTGATATTAAATATATCGTTAAACCAACAAAATTAAAGCAGTCTGTAAGCGACACAATTTTCTCTTAAAACACCAAATTTACTCAGACAAGGATGCCATCTATCTCTATTTTTTTCAGTCTGGGCATTAAAATTCCTTATTAAAATACGATATTTCTAATGGGGAGCCTGTCCATTTGTACCTGTAATTATATTTAAAATTCATCTGAATCACTACAATTACCATCAGTCGGTTCTACAAGTGCATATAGTACTATGGCCGATACGTTACAATTTTTAGTCCAAAAATAAGCAAGTAGCATACTATCATTAATACTTTCCCATCCTAAGCAAAGCTTAGCAGCTTCCTTATTCATCAAGAACCTATGCACCACTTCTTCCTGCCTGAACAAATAGAGCCCATCCCACCTAATTTCATTTTTAACACTCCTGGAAAATAAATTTCTGAAATTCCTAACAAGTCCAGCTAAAGACGTCTAAACTCGTCAGTGAAAATGCTAATACGATGGTTGGTTTTCAACGCTGTAACATTCCAAGTTGCAATTTTCACATATATTTTGAATCACTGAGATTATTACGGCCTAAGGACAAGCAATAGGTCTGCAACCAGAGCATGACAGGAATTGATACACCTCTGAAGTCCAGACAAAGCCCATAAGCCGGCCTAGAGCCAGACAGCAGGAAGTCCCTGGGACCTAGAATAAATAGAGGCTTTGGGCAATCCTGGACCCATTTTAGTCACAACATGGTTTTCCACATTTGACGATACTCTTCTATCAACAACAGTCAAATCCTACACAAGCAATCTCGAGCCTATTATCTCCAATTAATTATATGTCCATGCAGATGCAGCTCATAATAGATAACTTAGCTAGGGAGTTTTTTTAGCCCCCCCCCCAAAAAAAAAAGAATATATATCCAGTGCAAATGCTGTGTCGTTTGCTGGGGTATAATTTCCTCTTCAAGGTCACTTTGCAGCGTCCTATGTTGTCATGGTTTAGGTAAGGCAAACTCATGAAAGTTCCACATCACACACCAATGAATCTTTATAATTTTAGAAGCGAGTGGAAACACACCCCTGAAAGAGATCCAATCTTAATAGAATATTCTTTCAAATTCCATGTACCCTAGTACACCCAAAAGGATATTCAAGTCCCTTACTACGAAAACGTGAAACTTTGTCTTTTTCTGTCATGGTTGCGTGTTTATTTCCTTTTTTTTAATCTTTGTAGGTTGGTTCGCAAATCGAGGGATATTCTTCTCTCTAATATTGGTATGAAGGACCCTTAAAAAATTGAAATTACTGATCTATAAATGAACTTGTTTCAAATTTTTAATCAATAAAAGAAAAAAAGAAAGAAAATGTAGAAAACTGGCATGGTTACTCAAATTATGTTGCTGTTACGTTACATTATACTGGTTTCGTTACTCATATGTTTCTATAACAAGGACACAATAGGCTTGAATCTTACTTAAGCAATTTAGTGCATTTAAATTTATAAAATAACCGTTAAATTAATTGGTGAGTTTCCGTAATACCAGCCCAATCATCATCCTTAAAGCTATTTCGTGATACCAATTGCTTCAAATATTTTTACTAAACATTAATTTGTTTTTTTCGGATTGCTCACAAGAGAGCGGAATTTTTTTGTTTCAATTTTTATGCCTGAAGGCAAACAATTATATTTTATTGTAGAGACACAGAAAGTAGGTTTAACTAAACGGCAAAGAAACATCATGATACCTCATTTTGTTTCACGACAGGGGGATCGAGCAATAACTTTGATGTACAAAGGACATCAAAATGAAAACATTTTTTGCCCCCCCCCCCGTTCGGGCTCCATCTTCGGTCTATTCATGTCTAAAAAACAAGATTTTCTACGATTTTTTTTGGTTATTATACAGCTATTTAAATTCATTTGTTATAAAAACTCTTTGTTGCCACACTGAATCATGAAAAACATGACAAGCGGAAACCTTTCTTGCTGACGCAAAAAGCCAAACTGAAGGACTCAATTAATTAACTGTATCATATAGTCAAGTATTTAATCAATACGAAGCTACAACCGTTTGCCATAGAATTTTGAGAAGGGTTGAGGGATTGAGGAGATTTGAGGGGTTGAAGGGTTGGAGTGGATGAGGAGCAAGCATCTTCGGTGGAAATGTGTTGGGAAATAGGTGTCTGGCGAGGTTTATATACATTGCTTTTTGGTTAGTTGAACGCCCCTCTCATCATGCCCCGGAAGTTTCAACTTAATGCTCTAAGCTGTTCCCACGACATTGCTGATGCGCCCTTTTCATAGCCTGAATAAATATGGTGTGTGTTGAATTAGTTTAACTTACCTACAAACAATTCCTGAAACTTTCTCCTTAATACCCTTAGCCTCAGCAGCAGTCACAATTGAAGTAGTCATACCCTGGAAATTTCAACTTAATGCTGTAAGCAGTTCCTAAGAAATTGCTGATACGTCTTCGGGAATCTGCCACGGTTTACTCGTGTGGCCATGACCCCCTGTGAGAATGTTGTGATGACTTTTTTGTCTGTATTAGTGTTTTTTCTTATTTTAATCGTTTTGTTCAAAAGTTCAAATTCAATTTTTTAATTGTATTTGTATATTGTCGTCTTTTTGTGGCCATGGCCCTGCGGACCTTTTTGTGTGTCAAGCATACTATACTATAGACTAGTGGGAATTAATAAGAAGTGATATTTCGAATCCAAAGAATTATAGAAAGATTCAATTCATATGTCAATATTCAACTAAAGGGATAAATTCAACAGAATAGAATAGCCAATCGCTCTTCCTACAAATATGTTCCTATATGTAAGTCAATCAACTACTAATGTCAAATGTGTAGTCTTGAAGAATTTTAATAAAAAACGAAGTAATGCATAGCTTACATTTTAACCTGTTCAATGACATATACATTTAATTTAAATTCTTATTTGATTAAAGATATTGGGTTTACGTTCTTACATAATATTAATCATTCATTATTTGTTTTCTCAGTTTGCTGCTAAAAGTGTTCAAAGTTATAATGTTTAGAGCTATGAAATAAATTTATAATTTTTAGAGCTCTACGGAGATATTTTTTTTTCGCTTTTTATCTGTTGATTTCTCACTCAAGTTCTTTATTCTTAACCTTGTCGCCGAGGCCGTATCTAGGGCGGGGGAGGGGTTAGGGGGTTTGAACCCCCCCTCTCCCAGAAATGTTTGTCCGACTAGTAAAAACGTAAAAAAATTGAATATAAACAAATTCTTGATGTGTTTTGAAAGTTTTAGTACCCTCCCCCCCCCCCAAAAAAAAGTCCTTTTGTAAAACTTCCACAGAAAATCCTTTAGTAACAACCCCCCCCCCCCCGAAAAAGCCTGGATACGGCTTTGCCCGGCGCTGTCTAAGTGTTAAAGCTGCATACCTTTATCGAATGTTTTACACTAAAAATTGGATTCCCAGGTTTTGCTAATTTTATCTTTTTGAAGACTATTTTAGCAATATTTAACAAGGAATTTAGCAACCACTTCCGAATCAATCACTGTAAATTGAACCTTATCTCAAATGTGGTGGCATTATCAATATTGCTCTAAAACAAATTTCAGACGATGTTAAAAGCGGTCACGCTCATGTCTAGGGTGTGATCACATATGACATAAATTATTTAAACTACCTAAAATAAATTCCAAGGCTTAACAAAAAATAGAAAAATTAAATAAACTACCGTTTTATAGGTATATGACTGGCCCAATGACGGGAATACTGATGCGAGTTCAAAAGAACAGCATCACAGAGATCACACTCGTATTGCGGTTCTACGTTGTGAATCATAACGTAGTGATCCTCAAGGTGCTTCATCAAACCTTCAATACTCGCAGAGCACTTTGTGCAGCGCCATAAACGAACAGTCTAAAAAAAAAAACTTAAAAAGAAATTGGTAGATAGGTAATTTCTTAAATTCATCGTACAAGAGACAAGATATGTTGAAATATTACCAAATGACTATAACAAACTAATGATTTAATAAATCCACCAGTAATTACCAACGCTATCTACTTTTTTAAGCGCAAATGCACCATGAAGTACAAGTAAACAATAGCTTAACTTACAAATTTAACTATTTTGTTGCTCGGTAGAATAAAAAAAATTAAATATAAAAATATATTTATCACATTTTTCTTATATCTTTTAAGGGCCAAAAAAGACGACAAAAGAGCAACGTCTGAAGCCCGAAAACTTAGCATAAAATCTTGTACTGACCTCCACATCATGTACTTTTATCAAAAGATGTTTTGGCCATTTTATCTTTTCAAATAAAATTTTGAGAAAATATTCAATTTTCTGTTGATTTTGGATTGCCTATATAACTGTTAGTAGCTTCGGCATTCATAATTAGAAACAATTTGAATTTGTGGTTATCTCTGAACAATAGAATTCCACGATAAATCTATATACAACCGAACGATGAATCATGGTTCCACCCTTGGAGACAAACAAGCAAAGAACGAACCCTAGCCCATAGGAATAAAAAAGTAGAAACTCACTAAAAAGAAAGATGCCAAGTGAGGCAAAATTGCCATTTGAAGCTCAATTTGGAATATCGAATATTATTTTAATTAATCTTAATGATAAAAGTTCGTAACGAAAACATATTTATAGAAATTTTAACAGATAGTCTGAAATCCCATCAAATGTTGTCGGGCCGAACTGCGAACTGCACCCTAGCCAAAAACATCATTTAGGAGAATTACAGTCCTCCATCTTGAGCAACACGAAAATTCCTTTTTCGAATACGACGCAGTGTCTCTCCTTTTTCTTTCTGCTGTCGCTAGTGGGGCACAGAAACATCATATAGAGGTTTAAAGCCTCATTTGAAAGGAAATTGCTATATCTACGTGACTTGTTTAAGTTAATAAGCCGAGAGAGAAAAGTAAGTATACCACGGCTACAATACACATGATGACCGTTCAAGTTTACCTAAGGCTAAATCTGAGTTTGGTAACAAGTCTAGAACTTTATTCAAAGCACCTTGTGCGGCGTCCTACACGAATATTCAATACAATTTTTTTTATGAATTGGTTAAAGAGTTTAGTACTGAAGGAATAAAAGAGCTAAAAGTAAAAACAAGTTCCAAAGTTTAAAATTTGAAATAACCCACACTATGAAACAATTTTGCACTTTGAAACGTAAGATAGTTTTTCTTTTTCTTTTTACAAAGGCTTAAAATATTAAAACAGAATTATTTAATTTTTGGACATATTTATTCATGGTATTTCTCAAAAATGTCAGAGAGAAACCATACTTCTTTTTTACTGTCACCCCCTTAAGAATGAAGAACAATATCTGCCTTTTAAATGATCAATCTGACTGTTTTTACGGCTTACGAATTTTTGGAGAGCACTTGAATTCATTGAGTTCCAATGCTATTATTTTTAAATATTTTACTCTACTATTAAAATATTCAATCTATTACTAAGTATAATATATTATAATTGAATAACAAATATTAAAAATATTTCCAAATATTTGAATTCTCTACACTATTATACCAACAGAATATTTCCAAGCCTTTTTTCTTGTTATTTACGACCGTAGAGCCCAAATTAGGAACCAAATTCCTAGTCAAAAATTATTATTTATTTATAATTAATTATTATTTATTATTAAGTCAAATTATTAAATTGTTAGTCAAAATTCGTAAGTTCAACTCTTAACTTTTATAGTTCTAGAGGAGAAAAATATACCATTTTAGTGAATATTAAATGTTTTACCATTGAAGGGTAGGCAACAATTCTTTATTTTAGAATAAGCTATATTCTTAGGACATTTTGAAAATGGGCTCTGGTTCCCTACGTAACAACACACCTAATCCACGCCTAAATGGCATATCTATGAGCTTGATATCACCGAACTTTTTTGCTGTTCAATTCGGTGTTTTGATGCTAGGCTTTATCAAATTCGCTCTTGTGTGCCAATCCTTTTATTTTTGCTTATTAAATCTTAAGATTGAAATATTAGATTGAGCCCACTGAAATATTAGATTAGAAGAAACCTTAAGATTACTGGATGGATTTAATCTAACACTAGAGAGTTTTTTCAAAACAGTGATTATTTAGCTATTACATCACTAAGGCTGTCTCAGCCCAATAACCAGCCTGCTCTCCTTTTCAGTCTACGTCTGCTTCTCACTAATTCCCATCTTCCCCCCGCAAGACGTCCTTTTCCTTAAACACGTGTTACCTTAAACTGTTTTAAGAAATGTATACCATCATGTTTTTCATCCTTTTACTGTTTATGGTTGCAGTATTCACGCATCTAATTTTTCTTCAAATATTAAAAGACTGCAGATTCTTCAAAATAAGGCGATTCGATTACTGGGTGAGTTTATTCAGTATGAGCACACACCTGAATGTTTTATGAGTTTTATAATTTAAAATGTTCACCAGATTAGGGAACATCAGACGGGAGGGTTTACTTACCAAGTGCTTAATAGATTATCTTTATAGGTTATCTCCTGAATATTTTAGAGATTTTTTAAGTTTAATTCTGATTATCATCAGCACAAGACTGGAGTTCGTGGAAGCTTGAAGTAAGGAGTACGAGTCGACCTAGTTTTTTAATTAGAAACTATGCAGTCAATTTGTGGAATGCTTTCCCGGAAAGCATTAGAGTCAGAAAACCAGTTTCAGTTTAAAATTAGATTAAAAACATTTTTGTAGGGTGGGAATTAATTATATTTGATTGTTAGTTTTTTATATTATTAATTTTTTTGGGGTTCATTTTGTGGGTATTTTTTTTTACTCGGGAGTGTTGAATAGTTTTGAAAGGTAAAAAGAGAGTAGAAAGAGTGAATTAGTTTGGTTTATGATGAAAGATTTTGTGACGCCGCTCAAGCCACAATAGTGGCTTAATAAAGCGTCACACGTTCTTACCATTTTCTACGTTTGGTTGATAATTTTATTTAAAAAATGAGGTAAGCGCCAGTTAAGTATGGAGTAATTATTAGTTGAAAATAAAGCCCATCTCATCTCATCATCTCCTTAAGCCCCTTTCCTTCAGCTGGATTTCTTTTTTTTCTTCCTTAAGCTGGATTGCCTAAAATGTATCTCATCAGGCCTACTCTCATAATTCCAGTTTCAAATGAAAATTTGCGGAATGGTCTCCTTTTTTTGGGTTCATCTTAAGTAAGTTATATAGGTTAAACTTATTGGTTTTTTTTTTGTCAGAGTTAAATTCAAGAGTCCCGTTTTTTCCTCTAGCATTTTTTTACATCTGAAAACTCATCAACTGAACCGATGGTTCCAAGAATATTTCAAAGTTAACTCATCAACGTCACTAATAAAATAATCATGTATAATAACATAACTCGTGAACTTCACTAGTAACATATGAATTTCACCCATAACTCACGAGCATGATATGTGAAATTCCTTTATATCCTTTCTTATAGAATTTTCCCAAAAGTCAAATTGTGGTTTTTCGTTTCGTTTAGTATGCCAAAAATAGAAATCTTGGTACTATATTATTTTTCACATTATTTCATTTTATTCCGAGAAAAAGGACTAAACCACAATTTTGGGAGTATTAATTGTATTTCCTTTTTTGTCCTAGAAAAAGCACTAAACCGTAATTTTGAAAGGGTTAATTGTATTCCATTTTAGTCCTAGAAAAAGGACAAAACCACATTTTTTCATTTCATTTCAGTCCTAGAAAAATGACTGCAACACAATTTTTCATTTCATTTTAGTCCTAGATAGAAGATTAAACCACAATTTTTCAATTCATTTTAGTCCTAGTATTTCATTTTAGTCCTAGAAAAAGGACCAAACCATAATTTTTATATTTTATTTTAGTCCTAGTATTTCATCTTAGTCCTAGAAAAAGGACTAAACCGCAGTTTTGAAAGTGTCAAGTGTTAAGTAATATGTGGTTTGTCCAGATTAGTTAAACAGAATTTTAACTTGAAATTTTTTAAATGAAATGGTAAAGGAAATTAATAAAATATGAGTTCTAGACTTGACAAACTATGGAATATGTACTAATGAAATTTAACTTTCTGGTTTAGAATGATCCTTAATTAAATCATTGAAATTAATAAATTAAATTAATATCTAGTAAACTTTCAAATCAAAGCTATGAATGTGGTTGACACAATGAAAAGAGAAAGAGAGAAAAAAAAGAGAAAGTGAAAAGACAAATGAATTAAAGTACAAGGGAGAAAAGGCGATTACTTGTTTCGTGGCTTTGACAATGAAAGCAAGAATTCCTTGCTTATCCCCCCTTTCAAAGAGCGATGACAGCTCAGTTAGTTCCTTTTGGTTGAGTATCCGTGGATTCTGCATCTGCTCCACTGTCACGGGAATACTAACGCGTGGTTGATCAGGCTCCTGACCTACAAGACAAATCAGAATGGAAAAAGCAGATCAAAGGAATGCACAATGAATATAATTAGATTAATGAAATATGAAAATGACTAAACAAATAGCAGTCCCAGTCATTCCCAAATAGTAAGCAGTTCCTGGCTTGAACCTATTTTCCATATCGCTTAACAGTATATCTGAATTAATTTTTAAAACTTTTTACCACGAAATAACTTTTTCAAAGAAGAGCAGAGCTACATTAAACCAAAAATGAGCAGAAATAAAGTCAAATAATTTTCCAAGCCTAAAATTACCATAAATCACCATCAATAAATAAATGAAACCCAAATCGAACAGAAATTGAAAAAAATATCCGAGTCAATCTGAAGACGAGCAAAACTAAGAAAATTAGGGCTGATGCCACATGTGCCTTCTAAAAACCCGAACATAATTTACACTTTACTGAAAACAGTCCATATTTCAAGCTATGTGTTTTATTTCTCACAATATTGAAAAAAAAAAAAAAATACCCCTCATAACCAGGATTATGAAAAAAACATACGAATGCAGATTCACAGTTTAATGTACATAATGATGTTTATTTTTAAAAGTCGTAATAAATTTGGATTTACTCAAGTTAAAGAAAGAGAAAACATTTGAAATCTAGTTCAAATTATGCTCTGGTCTTTAGAAAGCACGGGGGCGTCAGCCCTACTCCTTTTAGTTTCTGCTCATTTTGAGTTTGACCGGCTATAAGTACTAGCATCAGTAGTAGTATGCATATATTGCCTTTAGGTTAGTGTAACCTCTCTCTCATCATACCCTGGAAGTTTCAGGTTAATGCTCTAAACCGTTCCTAACATATTACTCATACGCTCTTTTGAAAAAATGTAAATATTTGGTGTGTGTTGAATTAGTTCAACTTCCCTCTGAACTTTTTCTGAAACTTTCTCCTTAATACCCTGAGCCTTAGTAGTAGTCGCAATAGAAGTAGCAGTTACAGAATAAATGGTAGTAGTAAGCGTAGTAACGTACATATTGTCTTTCCGTCAACTGATCACCCCCTCATCATTCCCTGTTTATACCCCAAGTCATTCCTGAGATACACCCTTTTGATAATCTGCATCTAAGAGGCATGTTTTGATTTAGTTCAACACTCCTCTCAACATTCCTCGAAAGCTTCAACTAAATGCCCTTGGCTATTTTGAACACCAAAGATCAAATATGCCTCCCTTTCCTAATAACAAATATTATGTGTAACCAATGGGCAAATTGTGTAACTTGCAGCCCCCAATGGCTAGGGGGGATTGTAATCCCATGAAATATAGTTATGACCCTCCCACTATGCTGAAAATTTAGACAACCTCAAAATTTTGAATGGATGTTTTTTGGGGAGAAAATATACATGTGATGGGGGCTTGTTACCCTTAAAATCCCTTTTGACTCTTAAAAAAGACAGGAACTTTCAATTTCCAATTGAATGAGTCCCTTCTGAAGTTTCTACGGCAACACCTTCCATACGAAGTTCCTTGTTGAAAAAAAAAATACCCACTTCGCTCTTTACTTTGGCGGCGCTATGGCGCTGCCTATCATACGCTTTGGCGCAAATCCAAAACACAAATCTAAACATAATCTATTATAGGCTACCTCCACACTGAAGCGAAATATTTGTAAGCATGAATATACAATGAGTCACAGGCGATCGGCTTTAGGCTGCTTGTAAAGGGCGTCAAATCTTGCTGATAGAAGAACTTCCCCAAGTGTTGAAAACAATGTTTTAACCAAGATAAGCCCATGATTGCACAAAGTCCTGGCTCATCTCCGATTCCCAGGGACTTCTTGCTATTCGTTTCTAAACGGGTTCAAGCCCTTTGTGCAGATTTATCTGAAGGCTAATGGATATTTAGAAAATTTCACATTGAAATGCGTACTTTTAGGCATTTGGCCCCCCCCCCCACAATGCACAATGACCCACCGCCCGTCCTTCACGATAGCTGATGTGAAATTATACGCTGTTCTCAATTGTTTTAGTTGTCTTAATTTTCCTTCAGTCTATCAATTTTATATTTGCGGAAAATTTTCCAAGTAGAAATTATCGAGAGTGGGGGAGGGGGATTTTCCTGGGTGGACTGATCGTACCCCGAATAGATAACTGTATAATATTCTATTGTTTACTAGTTGTGATTATCCATGTTTTTTCTTCACTGCGATTTTGTTTTATAGTGCTTAGCTACTATGGTCTCAAAAACAATTTTAGCCAGAAAGGTTGAAGTTACAGAGAGAGGACATATAGAAAGATAGGAAACAAAAGAGAGAGGCGGAAAGGGGAGGGGAAGGATGAAGAAAGAAAGGTCCTAATAGCTCTTGCGCTATGAAACCCCTAAACGACAATCCAGTACTCTAATAGATTCCATAACTTCATTTAACAGCATGCCACGTACAACAATGAAACCTTTTTCTTCAAAATAAAAAAAAGACGTTGTATTAAATGCTAAAAGACAAAAAAGAGTCTACTTTGAGTTTCTGGAGGATTCCCTGTCGTTGCTAAGACTGGCACGTATCGTGCATCTTGATCAGAATGCCCTACTGAATTCCCACTGGATCCCCAGTCTTCTGCACTGCCCTCTTCACTATTAGAAAATGAGCCAGGACATTCAGTAACACGAAGCATGACAGGTTCCACAGCATTGTTTCTGGTTGAACTGAATTGTTTCTGGTCCAACTCTTCTAAAATTTGACCAGAGGACACGACTATGTGCTGACCTATAAAATGAATAAATGAAATTAAATTTAATCATCAAGTAACACTTCTGGAGTAGAGTCTAATGCCTACTGAACATCTAAAGCCCAAAGCATGATTTACGCTTAACTAAAAGAGAAAGGTATCTTCAGAAGTCGTTCTTTATATGACATAATATCAACATGGCAGGAGAATACAAAGACAGTTGCAAAAAAGCTAATGGCGCAATCCAAATGCTAAAAACACTGAACAAATTTCGAGTTCCTAAGGACAAGCTGAAACTAATATTTCACACTTTCATCCGCCCCTTAGTTGAATACGCTTGTCCGGTTTGGCACATTGCCCTTACCCAGGATGAAATTAATAAAATAGAACGAGTTCAGAAGAGATCACTGCAAATCATTTATGGCGGTTCCCCTCTACCTTACTCCTTTTACCTCAAGGAATTTAAACTTGAATCCCTTTCTTCCCACCGAGGAAAATTATGCCAAAGATTTGGCTCCACCCTCCTTCAACATCCCATCTACCGATCATTCCTTCCCCACCTTTTGTCCCTATAAGATCTCTTCCCCCCAGCGAAGTGGCTGAGAAAGTTCCAAACTAACCCCAGTCCACTGTAACACCATGCGCTACAGTAAAAGCTTTGTGCCAAGCTTTGTGAAATATTACAATGATCTCTAGTGTTTTTATGGTTTAGTTTATTTTATCCTGACAAAGTTTTATCAGACAATTTTATTCTCAATCTCAAGTGTTTTTATCCTTAAGTTTGTTTACTGACGAAGTTTTATCAGACAACTTTATTTTGCTAATTATGACTAAGAGACATCATATTTGGGCTTTGCCCACGAGAACTATGTCTTGTTTTTGAATTAAATGAATTTGAATTTGAACAACGACATAAAAGCAAAAATATTATCACAGAACAAATTAAGTTTTACAAACATAAGCTGTGCGAACCGAACCCAAACACCATCCCGCACCCCCAAGCCTCCATTAAAATTTCTAAATGGATTAAAGATTGTATTTTACTGTGAACGATCTGTATTTCGCTGTGGAGTCGGAGTTTTAGTAAATTTTCTGAATAAGTCGGGTTGGAGTCCGTACATTAATGATTAAAATTGCCAGAAAGAACAAATAAAAGTAGACTTATTGTTTAATGTATAATGATGCAAATTTTTAGTCTCAGAAACTTTTGATTTTCCAATGGTAGGATAACAAAAGAGAAAATGTCTTCAATTCCATTTTGTTTTCATTAAAACATACTTTCCAAAAGCCTTACTCCTGTTTGGGCAATTCATGTTCGTTTCAGGCTTCAATAACTTCAATCTACAGCAACATTTACTTTAACGTGAGCATGAATTTTATTTTCTGCTCATTTTGCGTAGCATTTATTTATTAAAACCTATTACTGTCCGTTTTACTTTTGAATTTTGAGACGGCTTAAGTTCTGCTCGCTTTGGATTTTTATACGGGTCTTTATTTTCTATGAAAAACTTATTTTCGGAAGTTTCTAAAATGTATTTCTGTGCCTTTTTGTATTGAATTAGGTTCTTTATTGGCTAATATTAGATATTTGTTAGTTGTTTTTTTTTTGGAGGGGGGGGGTCTGTTTAAGGATTAAAATGCTTGATCATAATTTGAATTTTGGAAGATTTGAATACTTAATCCAGACCTTTCCACAAATTTCTTTTGTGTGATCGCTTTTAATAATGGTTTTACAAAAATTTAAGAATTTTAATAATAGTTTTACAAAAATTTAGGAATTTAGGGGTGGATGGAGAGAGGTAATATTTTTTTTTTGTGAATTGAAAAATCGATGTAATTTTTAGGCTTCTACAGGGTTGATCCCATCCAAACCCAAATCTTTTAGTCTTTATCCACCCCTTTTCAAGACAATAATAGATCACACATCATGACTAGATTTTCTATTAACATTTTTCATTTTTATTACATTTTCCTTAATTTGACGTCTTAAATAATTTGATTGTCTTGGACCTAAGATTTTAACTAAGGTTTCTCAATGGCCTTGAATTTTAAAGGACATCACCGCAAAAAAATAATCATATTTCATTCTCTAAAAACCAAATTTTCCTTTCAGAATATTTGTTCCTTGTTCCAGTCTGCTTACCCTACAAGTCTCACGTCGATTACAGAAAACCAACGTACTTATTCTGCGGTTTCGCGCATCGATACAACATATTTTTCCTTTTACAGTCATTTAACCCAGTATAAAGGCCAATTGGAGGGTCAAAACAAAATACGGCTTGGTTTGTAGTCATGAATCGATAAAACAAAGTTTCAGGTTTTCCCCTAATACCTTTTGTATTCACTTAAGT
>NC_142794.1:96550145-96572645 GCF_049724085.1 Artemia sp. Qi Xiang Cuo | reverse complement strand
TTTAAAATCTTATAAATCAAAATTGAGTGAAGGTATGAAGCTCAATACACTTTTCTTGTGCCTTATTTGAGCAGGGTACAAAGTTTCAAATTACTAAGTTTCATCTTTATAACAGACAAGTTGTTAAACATTGTCAAAGGTCAGTACCCACTGGAGAGAGAATGGTTGGAGTTGTGTGCTTCAACATATCTCCCCAGAGGACCATTAAGAAGTTATATAATCCATAGGCATTGATGCATATGGATAAAAAAAAGGTACAAGTGCCTTAAAATTAATCTTTTATATACTGTATATGGAATGTCAAGCTGGAGATGCTATAGATACTGGGACAGATACTGACTGGACTGGTTGTTTCAAGATACTGCTATTAAGAATTGGAATGCAAAGAGTAGTTTTCATTGCATTTACAACATTTAAATTGTTATTTTTAGGGGGGGAAGGTACCTAGGTTAGGTTATGTATTTAATATATGGTATGCTTTGCCCCCACCCCCGAATGTACAAATATATAGCCCAAATGTCTTTCTAAACTGTTATTTATTCATCTATTTTATTTCATTAGCATTACCAAACTTGACTTCTTTAACAGTATATAAAAGAGCATGTTTAATGCACCAGTACCAACAAAAGAAATTATTTTTTATATGCTTAGTCTATGCTGTTTTTAAAAAATTGAATTACAATAGAAATCATTTCATAAAACATGTTTAGTAGTAGAATAAATAGCCTAAGAGAAAAAGAAGGCATAACATGGCAAAGTTGATTTCCTTTTTTTTTTTTATCTGGCTGATTTGTGAAAAATAATGCCTGTGGAGTATGTAACTTTAACAAAAGGGATTTATAGCCAAATAGTATGTTTTAAACCATTGCTTTAACCTTTTTAAATGCCCAAAAATTAAAAAAAATGCATCATCTACATGTGTTTATAAAGGGCTAAAATTGAATTTTTAAGCAGAGCAATTATTACATTTAGACAAAGCATAAAAAAGGCTAATCTAACTAATTTGTAGGTCAGTGATAGAAAAATCTCTGCCTTTTCCAAAAGTACATCACTTTAGACTTTTTAGAAAAGATCAGTTAGAAAACTCATAGATCAATAACTTGTTAAACATGACAAAGGTAAGAGATATTTCAGCATCTCTAACTTAAGTGTCCTATTAACTAACTTTACTTACTCAACTCAACTAATGTCTCAGATAGACAGGAGCTTCTTATCTAGACCTTTATCAAAGTTGTAAAACATTAAAAAAAATAAGAAGTAAACCCAAGCTACTTATATTCATATAGTAGGCTAGCTTTGATTCTAAAATAAATGATTTTTATGGTTATGTTTGAGGGTTTTTTTATACACAAGGAAAACATAATCTAGCCTATGGCAAGGCATAAGGGGATAATTCAATATATTTTACTCATATATTACTTGGCTATCTTAGAAAGGGATTACAACAAAATTGTATTCAGCTTCAAAACTTTGCTCAACCTCAATTTATTAAGTTTTAATGATATGCAAATAAATTTCCTAAATTCTGAAAAGACATTAATATGGCTTAAAATTCTACTCAAATAACAGTAAATGCATTTTCAGAACTAAAGCCAGAGAAAAAGAAACTGATAAATAAAAATTAAGGTCAAATGTTGTTTTGTCCAAATTTTAATAGGTATAGACCTGTCATGTAAGCAAATTCCAGGGTCCTCCAGAGGGAGAAAGAGTGGAGATATGTCATTCAAAATACCTTCCCATGACATGCTTTGGTCAATATATACCAAATCATACTATTGAGTTAGGACTAAAGTGAATACACCATTTGATGCCTTTTTTTATGCTGATTACGACACATAATAAGCATTTCTATTGGAAATGAATTTCAGCCCAGCCCCCCTATATATGCCAATTCAAGGTTCTGTTAGGCTAGGTTAGGTATAGCCTATATAGGGGGGGGGGGGGGCTGGAATTAATTTCCGAGATAAAGGATTATTTTATTCATAATCAGCATAAAAAAAGGCATATCGAATGGTTTATTCACTTTATTTGAAACTCAATAGTATGATTTGGTATATATTGACCCATACTTTAGCCTGTAGACCCATCCCTGAAAGTTTCATTTTCCTAACCTATCCCCCTTCCAAGATACCCAAAAGTAGAAATTTACAGAAATAATTCTTTCATCTAGACCTTTCCTAAACTAAAAGCCTACCAGATAGTACATACACAGTATTAACTACACCTAACATACTTTAGTTTCATAGCCTGTAATATAGTGTCTTTCAAAGGTGCTGATATTTGACCTTGATGTAAACATTGGAACAAAGGTTTTAAATTATAATTACATTTTTTTAATAGAAATATATAGTCAACACATTTTATTTAGTCAAACAAATGATTGTAAGTTTTGAGAGACCTAGATCATAGCCTACTTGCCCAGATAAATTCTTTTATAGCCTAATTAATATTTTGCTAGTCTAGTGGCATACTTTGTTCTAGGAACCTTGTTGCTTGCTGATTTTAGGTTCCACCAACTTTTTGCATGCTGATTTCAAATTAGAGTAACTATTTTTTATATTGGACAACATATAGCTTAAAATAAGTGCAATAATTAGGCTAAGTAAAGCAGCCCATGACAAATAGTAGTCAATGGCCTCAAGAATTGTTATTCCTGAAATAAAGAAAATCAGAAATGTCTAGTGTTATAAAGACAATTCACATATAATATAATTCAAAGTGAATGAATCATACCTACAGTGAGAAAAAAAAAATCTAAATTAGGTCAAGAAATTTCACATTTCCTCCATTATGACTTTTGATGATAATAGTGAAAGATGCCCGTACCATCTATGAGTTTTGAGGTTATTAAGTTTTAATTTACGCTGAGCCTACACTTTAAACTTGGTAATTTTTTCCCCTTTTTTCTAACTTGTTGACGGGCCCAATATAGTAGTTTTGCGTCTTATGGATGCAATTCAAAAACAAAGTTAGACGATTACTTCTTATTTGCAGAACTTAGAGATACTGTAGAGAGTTTTAAGAGTGGTATTAAACAAGGTCGTACCCAAGATTATTTCGAAGGGGGTTTTACTCAAAAAAAAATTTCGGGGGGGAGCGGGGGTTACAAAAAAAAGCTCTAAAAACCTATACGAAATTTTTTATATCCATTTTGTTATGTTTTTGCGAGTCAAACAAACATTTCGGGGGGGGGGGTCAATACCCCAAACCCCCCCTCTGGGTACGGCCTTGGTCTTAAAAAAAAAGAAAGGATAGCTTGACCAGATATTCACTTTTAAATTAGTAATTGTAAAGTTCCTGAGTCATCAAACCCCTTTTGTCCTCAATTTTATAACTTGTGAGCAAAAGTTTGACTCTACCGATAGAAGAGCTTTAACAAAGGTCCAATCCAAATATGGCATAGTAGATGTGTATATTAAAGTGATTAGTGGTGTATACGAAAATAATATTGCTGCGGTTAAAGGGGAGAAATGAAGCTAGTAGCTTGTTTCTTATTGCATAAGAAGCTGAGTAGAGTTGTGTTCTATCTCCGTTTATGGGGATCATTTCGATGGGCTTTCGTCTAAGGGGCAAAGCAAAAGCTAAGGGAAGCATGGAATCACATGGGAAAGAAAACTTTCCCAATTTTAGATTATCCAAACTTAGTCCCATATGAAAATGCTAGGAAAATAAATGATTCTTTTGAGATTTTGAGAATTTATGGTGCAATAAAGGGTTCGAAAGGCGAGTCTGCTAACCGCAGAAGTCGTTAACCTTCAATTTCATTTGTAATTCGTAGTGATGCTTATTGTCGCATGTCTTCTAGCCGCAGATCTTGATATGCTTCATTTTGCCCATCATTACCTCAAACACTTTTCCCTGTCTTTTGCTTTAGTTGTTTGGACTTATTCATCGTCTTGGATAATTCCGCATGACGGCAACAGGTATATCTAAATCGAAGGCTGAAATTTCTATCATTAGCATAATTACTGTTTTTTTCGTTAGTTTTAATTTGTAGGGTGGCAAATCAGCAAGTTCAATTAAACTTAGGAATTCTGGCATGAATTCAATTCTTCCTTCCTGTTAATTTTTCCTAGAAACACAAATTTTAAAGGATTTTACAGTGCTAATTGACCACATTCTTTCGTTCCATTGTAATTTGGACTCGGCTCGTAACAGCAGATTTCTTTATGCAACTTTTTCGTTTTTGACTTAGTGTGATTCTAGCTTCGGTTTGTTCCATGCTTTTTACTTTAGCTGTTCGGAGTCATTCGTCATTTTGTATATTTATCTTATGTCAGTGGTATCTAAAACGATGCGATCACTCTGGCATCATTCACTTGAAATTTCTTTAAAATAAACCTTTCAACGGTTTTTTTTAAACTTGTGACATACCTACATCACTTTTTCAGGCCCAAAAAATCCTAGTGTGTTGCTTTAAAAAAAATTAATATACAAAATGGAGCCGTTTTCGAGAAAATATACATATGTACACACATACCCAACTATTGTTCACCTAAAGAGAATAGGTTTGTGAAATAGACTTTTTAACCTGTCGGGTGAATGTCTATCTTAAGATTACCTTGTCAAGCGAGTGATCTCTGATATTTTTTTATCTGAATATGGTTGAATAGTATGCGGGATTAACCGGCTATACCGTTCCTTACGAAAAAAGAGAAGAACAAAAAATGAAAAAAATAAAAAGGTAACACAGCAGCTTGGATAATATTCATCAAGTGAATTGCGAGAACACAAAAGTGTTTGGTAAAGACCTCATTTAAGTACTAAAGACGGCTTACCAGAGGTCTTTGACGTAATATCTGCTTTGTTTTCGTTATTCACCAGTTCAAAATTACCCTTGATATTGTTTTTTCTTTTTCTTTCTTCATTTCTGTCATGCTTAAAAACGGTCATTAATTCCCAGTATGTATTATCAATAACGACAAATATAAAAGTAGATTTTGGATTTATGGTATCTGGCATAGATTTTGAAACTTTTTGCGGAAAAACAGCTGAGTGCTATATTGTCTTAAATATATTGTCCTAAATTAGTTAACCTAAACTATTGTTCTGACACATGAAGGATTAATTTAAATGAAAAAAAAATACAGTGTTGCTTACAAATTCTTTAGCTATCGTATCATGTTATCGGCCGTACTAACTTGATTCTCACTGTTTTAGCCTTAAAACTAAATCCGTCATTGATTGTTATGTCAGCAAGTTAGACTTCTTAATGTTAAGCAATTTAAAATAAATCTAGCAATATTAAACCATATGGCTTAAAATAAAAGCTTGAGCGCGCCAAATATATAAATTACACCTTAGTAAAAGAGAAATCCCACCCCTCAATTGGGACCAATGGAAAGAAAGGATAATTAAAGAACACTTAAAGAAAGATACAGAACACTTAAAGCAGTGATAAAAAATGGATATGCATTTGAGTTTGTTTATTAAAAATTGTATCTATTTTAGGTTCTTTTGAAACTCACCTGAGTTGAAATATATTAGACACATATCCATAATTTGGCAGTGCATGATAAAACCATCGGCAGGAGCAAAACTCAATCAACTAATTCGTCTAAGGTATTTGACCCAAAAATTGCTTATGAAATGACACCAGATGTAAAAACAGAGTGTTAGGATATCAGTTACTTAAATAATGACACTAAAATAACGATTGATTTTAGTATTAGAAACTCTTAAACTTAGATATGAGAGAGTAACCTCGCATAAGTTTGATCTAGGGAAAGTCCCTGTTGAGCTTGTTTTTCACTAATTGTCTCCTACTCAAGATGTAGAAACTCGATAGGTACAATCATCTCACTCTTTACAATTTGATAGTGTTACACAAGTTGATTTAGACAATCAGTATCAGCAATTAAATTGAGTAAATTAAATTGACAATGCTGATAGACCACTTGAGCAACTGAACTCACATAAATATACGCTGGGAAAAGCGCATGTCGAACTTCTTTTTCAGCCATATTTTCCTGCGCACAATGCAAAAGTTTGACAAGCACGATAACTTTCCTCTTTTCATTTCCCTGGTGCTACTCAAGGATATCTGGACAATCAATATCAGTAGTATATTCGATCATCTGATTGATCTATTAATAAAACCTTTGTAAGTTAAGAATCTCTTTTCTGATCATGTGATAGTTAATTGTCTTTGTATCTTTTGTTTTATTCTCTAGTGGGCTCAAGCAGATTAGAAAAAACGAGCACCAGTAGAATATTCGATTGACTGCTTTATCTGTTGATATAATGATCGTATGTTGAAAATCGTTTTGATGGCTATGTGATTGTTAAATTTTCGATACTTTTAAGTAATCGGTTAAAGGTATACCCAGGTATTATTGGTGGATTGCCATCGCCTACCAATGAAAGCTATGTTTTGCAAAATAGTTTCTACTTCTAAATTTTGTGGCTGTAATTAAGAAATTTTTAATTGGTTTGTTCGTATTATCTATGAGTTACCACATTTTCATTCTTTTTACCAAACCTAAAATTGCAAAAAACAAAATGTTCTTCTCTGTAAAACGAAAAAACAACAGTACAATTTTATAAGTTGAATTAGCAGAATCATCTCTATCAACGCTGAGCCAAACATTTTGGAGCTTGAGAATCAGGATATTATTATGGGAATTATTTTTCATTGTTTTCCAAAATTTTGTATTTTAAACCCAAAATACGTATTTATTTGGTTTATTAAGGTGTACTGCTTATAGTTTACAGATGACAGGGGAAAAGGCCCTCATCCTCTATATGTAGGTCCTGAGTGGGTCATGTCATTTCCAAATGCGTAGTTACTGGACCTCCAATCTTTTTGATCGCTTAAAAAGTGAACTGGAACTTTTAATTTCCGTCCGAATAAGCCCTCTCCCGATCTTTTGTTTAAGAAAAATGACCACCTGGTAATAACCCCAGAAGACCACCCATTAAGAATCACAGTAAAGGTAATATATCAGATTCACAGTAAAGGTAATATACAGTAGTGAAAAGTCCTATATTAAATATTTTTGACATAGATCTAAAAACACACAAGCTTCATGACCCCATCTTCGAGCACACGCAAGTAGTGAGGGGGTTCGAGTTTTAAAGGCACCCATACGGAATACTCTTTTCTTCCATTAATCAGGAAGAAGGTTTAACGGCGCAGGAAGAAGGTTTAACGGCGCATCCTGTTTCTATCGGACCCGCAACGTCACGTTTCCGTCACACAGTTGGCAAGACACAGTTACGCAACGCTCCCTGGATTGCCGTGATATTATACGACACACCCCTGGCTCCCATAGTATATTTTATGACATCCCTGGAAGATTTTCCATAGAATTTCAACAACGCCCTCTGGATATTTGTAACGTCAAATTACACAGTCCTGTTTCCATGGGAGCCGGTAGGTGTTTAGTTGGTTAGATTTCGAGCACATGTCCTTTTTCCGTGTTATGACACACCCCTGTTTCCATGACATAGATGGCAAGATTCCCATATATAATTCCATGACATCCCTAGCAGATTCCCATAGAATTTTAAATCAGCCCAGCTTCAAGTGGTGCACATATTGCCTAATGACGGCGCACACATGGGTGCCGCGTAATGACAGTGCACATATTACGCAATGGCAGCACCAACATCACTGTCACTAATACTTTTTAAGATTTTATTTTCGTCGAAACGTTTAAGGCATTTTTTCTTTAGTTCTTTGTCCTCGGTAGGACTCGAAAGGTTAATCTCCATCCAATGGAGCAACACCCCAAGCGTCAGGACCAACAGATTATTTCTAATATTTTGTCCTGGCTATCTTACTCTAGAAATAACCTACTCCATGTGAGAGAAATTCCCATTTTTGCGCATGCTAGAATGACGTCTTTCCTACACCTAAACTAATTGGCACGCAGACGGAGAATATCTATTTCTAGAAATTTCTTCTGTTAATTAAGCAATGCTTTCTTAAGGAGTGATACCAGATACTATTGTGGATTGTTCTTAATATATTTTTACTAATAAAGGCGAAAGCGGACTGCAAGATGCTTAAATTGTGTAAACGCTTATATACTGAAGACTCGCCCTAAAAAAACAAATATTATAAACACAGACCTTTGTAAATAAAATTTATATTAATTAAAAAAAAATTACAACATTATCAAAACAAAGAAAAAGTAATTAAAAAACGTTCAAACACAAAATTAAACGTGAAAAAGTTTATAAAGAATATAAAGTTTATAAGGTTTATAAAGTGGGGCCACTCTAAGTGAACCTGAATTAACCCAATTTTTTGCATGTCTCTCTCACTATGACTGTGTGTCTGAGCGGATGTGCTGCCATCTATACCCGGTCTAACCTAAATTAAACGTAACGATGCATAAAGTCAAAATAAATAAAACTTCGATTTTATGTATGTTATCTGATCTATCCAATGAGTTTGTTACTTACTTACAATTTTTTCATAATGTCTTGAATGAAATATCTGTATTATGTATCCAGGAGGAGAATTCAAGAAAGAGTTTGTTACTTACTTACTATTTTTTCATAATTTCGTGAGTGAAATTGCTGTATTGTCTGTCCAGGAAGCAAGTTCAAGAAAGAGTTTGTTTGCAATTTTCTTTATAATTTACTGAATGAAATATCTTTATTGTGCATCCAATCGGCGAATTCAAGAAAGAGTTTGTTACTTACTTAGAATTTTGTCATAATTTCTTGAATGAAATGTCTTTTTGTTTATGCAAGAGGCGAATTCAAGAAAGAATTTGTTACTTACTTACTTAAATTTTTTTTATAATTTCCTAAATGAAGTTCCTGCATTATGTATCCAAGAGGTTTCTTCAAGAAAGATTTTGTTACTTACTTACAATTTTTTCATAATTTGTTGAATGAAATTTCCGTATTGTATATCCAAGAGGTGAAAACAATAAGGAGTTTGTTACTTACTTGCGATTTTTTCATAATTTCTTGAATGACGTATCTGTATTGTGTATCCAAGAGGTGAAATCTATAAAGAGTTTGTTACTTACTTACAAATATTTTCATAATTTCTTGAATGAAATTTCTTTTTGTTTATCCAGGTGACGAATTCAATGAAGAATTTGTTACTTGCTTACTTAAAATTTTTTCATAATTTCTTAAATGAAGTTTCTGCATTGTGTATCCAAGAAGTGACTTCAAGAAAGAGTTTGTTACTTACTTACAATTTTTTCATAATTTCTTGAATGAAATTTCTGCATCGTGTATCTAAGAGGTGAAAACAATAAAGAGTTTGTTACTTACTTAGAATTTGGTCATAATCTCTTGAATAAAATGTCTTTTTTGTTTATGCTGCAGGCGAATTCAAGAAAGAATTTGCTACTTACTTACAATTTTCATATCTTAATAATGTCTTTTTTGTTCAGTGGCGATCAATGAAGAATTTGTTACTTACTTACTTACAATTTTTTCACAATTTCTTAAGTGAAGTTTCTGCATTGTGTATCCAAGAGGTGACTTCAAGAAAGAGTTTGTTACTTACTTGCGATTTTTTCATAATTTCTTGAATTAAATATCTGTACTGTGTATAAAAGAGGTGAAAACAATAAAGAGTTTGTTACCTACTGGCAATTTTTTCATAATTTCTTGAATGAAATTTCCATATTGTGTATCCAAGAGGGGACTTCAAGAAAGAGATTGTTACTTACTTAGAATATTTTCATAATTTCTTGAATGAAATTTATTTATCGTTTATATAAGACGTGAAAACAATAAAGAGTTTGTTACTTACTAAGAATTTTGTCATAATTTCTTGAATGAAATGTCTTTTTTTGTTTATGCAGCAGGCGAATTCAAGAAAGAATTTGCTACTTACTTACAATTTTTTCATAATTTCTTAAATAAAATTTCCGCATTGTGTATCCAAGAGGTGATTCAAGAAAGAGTTTGTTACTTACTTACAATTATTTTTCATAATTTCCTGAATTAAATTTCTGTATTCTGCATCCAAACGGTGAATTCAAGGAAGAATTTGTTACTTAATTAGAATTTTGTCATAATTTCTTGAATGAAATGTCTTTTTGTTTATCTAGGTGGCGAATTCAAGGAAGAATTTGTTACTTACTTACTTACTTACTTACAATTTTTTTCATAATTTCTTAAACGAAGTTTCTGCATTGTGTATCCAAGAGGTGACTTCAAGAAAGAGTTTGTTACTTACTTGCAATTTTTTCATAATTTCTTGAATGAAATATCTTTACTGTGTATCCAAGAGGTGAAAACAGTAAAGAGTTTGTTACTTACTTGCAATTTTTTCATACTTTCTTGAAAGAAATTTCCATATTGTGTATCCAAGAAGGGACTTCAAGAAAGAGATTGTTACTTACTTAGAATTTTTTCGTAATTTCTGGAATAAAATTTCTACATCGTGTAACCAAGACGTGAAAAAAATAAAGAGTTTGTTACTTACTTAGAATTTTGTCATAATTTCTTAAATGAAATGTCTTTTTTGTTTATCCAGGAGGTGAATTCTAGTAAGAATTTGCTGCATACTTATATTTCTTTTTATAATTTCCTAAATGAAATTTCTGCATTGTGTATCCAAGAGGTGACCTCAAGAAAGAGTTTTTTACTTACTTACAAT
Source organism: Artemia sp. Qi Xiang Cuo (assembly GCF_049724085.1). Taxonomy (NCBI): domain Eukaryota; kingdom Metazoa; phylum Arthropoda; class Branchiopoda; order Anostraca; family Artemiidae; genus Artemia; species Artemia sp. Qi Xiang Cuo. The sequence continues at coordinate 96,562,063 of NC_142794.1, read as the reverse complement.
TTTTTCATAATTTATTGAAGGAAATTTCTGTATTGTGTATCCAGGAGGAGAATTCAAGAAAGAGTTTGTTACTTACTTACAATTTTTTCATAATTTCTTGAGTGAAATTGTTGTATTGTCTGTCCAGGAAGTGAGTTCAAGAAAGAGTTTGTTTGCATTTTTTTTCATAATTTCCTGAATTAAATTTCTGTATTGTGCATCTCAAACAGCGAATTCAAGAAAGAGTTTGTTACTTACTTAGAATTTTGTCATAATTTCTTGAATGAAATGTCTTTTTTTTTATCCAAGAGGCGAACTCAAGAACGAATTTGTTGCTTACTTTCTTACAATTTTTTCATAATTTCCTAAATGAAGTTTCTGCATTGTGTATCCAAGAGGTGACTTCAAGAAAGAGTTTGTTACTTACTCAGAATTTTTTCATAATTTATTGAATGAAATTTCCATATTGAATATCCAAGAGGTGAAAACAATAAAGGTATTGTTACTAGTCTCCGAAGCCACGCCACGCCGAAATGACGGCGGCGAATGTGTGATTCAGTATCCGCACCGAAATTTTTTGGCTGCGTGCCGCCGATTTTTAGACCGGCGGTGCGCCGCGGCGCGCCGATTTTTCTGATTAAAAATAATAATAAAAATTTCACTTCAACAAGCACGTTTAACCTTGATTTTAGTAAGGATTTTTAAATGGTTGGCTAAAAACATGCAAGAACAATATGACAAAATAGAAATTTGTTGGGCCGTGCGGAAAGTGTGTATGTTCACCGTCGATCAGACCAAGTAGAATTCTCATTTTTAGCCACTAGACCCAGGGAAACCTATGATGTGTTTATGTTTAACATCGCATTGTTCCTATAAAATCCCGTGTTTAGTCATTTCCTTCTTGTTAATGATTTGGGCTAATGTGTGTATAACTTTTAAAGTTTGAAGTCCAAACATCTCCTGTTCATCAAATACATACGAAAAGGAAGTGAAAAAAACAAACAAATAACAACATCGAAAAACACTGTATACAAAGCAGATACCATGGCTTAACAACACCAATAATTTTAAATCAGCGGTTACATCACTTCAGTTGCAATTGATTTAACAAAAGTGAGTTTGTTCACTCTGCCTGGAGCCATTGATCTTTTTGCAGTCACTATCAGTCCTGTCGCGCTAAAAAGCCGTTTAGCTGGGGCACATGTGGCCGGTACAGCCAGAACTTGACGAGCGTAACCTGCCACTCGCGGGATCTGATACTAGTATTGGACCTTGGGGTCCCACAGAATGCCGCAAATGGGCTTCTTCTTTGTATCTGCTGAAATAAGTTGTTTTATAAGGGAGAACAAACCTGCACCTTTACCCTCTTTTCTTATCAACACGGAATAACCCTCCGAAATTCTTTTTTGAAAGAAGTGGTCAAGTTATAACGTTTCAAGTCAAAGTTTAAGGCTACTTCAACTTCAGTGTGCTCTTCTAACTGTGCAAAAAAATGTAATTCTTTTCTATAGATATATTTCTATACTAGCTCTAGATAATCTACCAAGCGGGAAACTACCGCAAATCAGCATCGATAAATAAATGAAACCCAAAACGAACAAAAATAACAATAAATAACTGAGTCAAACTCGAAACGAGCAGAAATTAACACAAGTTGGGCTCAAAACCCCTATGCCCTCCCAAGGCCAGAACATAATTTTCACTTTACTGAAAAAATATAAATGTTTTTACTTTTATAACTTTAATAAATCAAATAATATTAACATTTTGATTACTAAATATGAGCATATGTATATTAAACTGACAATACATATTCATTTGTAGTTTTGTCAGTAAAGTACAAATTATGTTCTGGCCTTGGGAAGGCATAGGGGTTTTGAGCCCAACTTATGTTAATTTCTGCTCGTTTTGAGTTTGACTCTGTTATTTATTGTAATTTCTGTTCGTTTTGGGTTTCATTTATTTATCGATGCTGATTTGTGGTAGTTTCACGCTTGGTAGATTATTTGATTTTATTTTTGCGCATTTTTGGTTTAATGGAGTTCTTTACTTTTCTTTGAAAAAACTTATTTTTTGGAATCATTTTTTTTAATTAATTTCTGTTCGTTTATATTGACATAGTCTTTTCAGAGAAAAAGAAAATAATACTTTAAATCTTTTCTTTTTTAAGACTTTATAGTTTGGCCTGCTATTTTTTTGCTGGAGAAAAATTTTCAGCAATTTTTAACAACATATACCATTTGAAAAATCTGGACACAAATAGTACTGTTTAATTTAATTTTCTACCTCCTCTAGTTGACTTGAAATGGAAAACTTGATACCATTTGTAAAAAAATCTTCGTAAAAAATTCGTAAAAAAAAGTCTTTTCAGGGAAAAAGACAATCATACTTTAAATCTTTTCGTTTTTTTAAGAATTTATAGTTTGGCCTGCTATTTGTATGCTGGAAAACAATTTTCAGCAAAATTTAACAACACAGACCCTTATAAAAATCTGGACACAAATAGCAGTGTTTAATTTAGTTTCATACCTCCTCTAGTTGACCTGAAATGGAAAAATTGATAACATTCGCAAAAAAATTTGTTTACTTTCTTTGATAGCTTGGATACACTTACGCTATTTTGATTTGGTCAAATTTTAAGAGCAGAAGAAGCCCTGAAAGTTTGAACATAATACCCTAAGTCATTCTTGGGATACTGCTGAGATGCATTATTGGGAATTAGCATAAACACAGTGCATTTTGATTTGATCTTAAGGAAAATTTTACTTTTAAAAAAATAAGGAAATTGGGGGGGGGGGGGGGGGGTGGGGGATTAGTTTCCCTCCAATCACTTTTGACTATTAAAAAGGACATCAGCCCTTTCTATTTTCAATCAAATGAGCCCTTTTCGAAGTTCCTACGACAACTCCTTCGATACGAAGTGCCCTGGTCTAAACAACAACAACAAAAAAAAAAGTGATACATTATACCCACATCGATCTCTACTATAAAAATTTCAAGCCTTCCAATCACTTTCGATTATTAAAAAGGGCACTAGGCTTTTCGATTTCCAAACTAATGATCCCTTTTTGAGTTTCTACGACAACGCTTTCTATAAACACCGTATATGCTCCCAGGGCACGAATTACAACCCTTACTCTAAGGGCTGTGAGTGTGGTTGTCATCCTCTAAGACATAATTTCCAGACCTTTCAACTACGTTAAACAAAACGGCTGTCTCAAAATTTTGATTGTATGTTTTTCGGGAAATGGTGGGCGTGGAAGGGGTGTTAGTTGCCTTCCAATCATTTTCGACTATTAAAAAAGGCACAAGCCACTCCAATCTCTAATTGAATGAGCCCTTTTCGAAGTTTCTATGACAACTTCTTCGATATTAAGTGCCCTGGTCTAAAGGAAAAAATAATAAATAATACATTGTGCCAACATTGTTTTTATTTACCTCCAAGGCATAACTACAAAACCCTTGCCCTAAGGGTTGTTGGGGAATAACCTCCTCAAAAAATATATTTTCTCTCTGGAAATCAGTTACTCTGAACAAAATGGCTATCTTAAAATTTTGATTGGATGTGTTTGGGGAAACGGTGGGCGTGGAAGGGGTGTTAGCTGCCTTCCAATCACTTTCGACTATTAAAAAGGGCACTAGTTATTCCAATTTCCAATCGAATGAGCCCTTTTCCAAGTTTTTACGACAACTCGTTCGATACGAATTGCCCTGGTATGGAAAAAACTACTAAAAAAACTAAATAATACATTGTGCCAACATTGTTCTTTACTTAGACAGCTCGATTGCGCTGCCTATGACAACATCCTGAATTGCCTAATGCTCTTTTACCTACCTCTTTTCATCCAAAAAATCAGAAAGAAAAATGAACAGAATTTTAAAGTGGAAGGTAGAATTTTTGTTTCAAGAAATATTTCTTTTTCTCCTTCCTATGAACCGATATGCATGGCGAGCCCAAGATGACAGTATTTATTTTTAAGGAACAGATTAGCCGGGATGTCGGTTGAAGCCCGGAGGTCGATATTGATAACCAAAAAACAGAGCAAAAAACAAAAAAAAAACGGCTGCGTATTAGTGACGCCGCCGCCGATAGAATCAGCGGCGGCGTCAGCGCGCTGATGCAAGCTTGGCGGCGCGCTGCCGTTTATATTTCGGCGGCACGCCACCGACTTTTCGGTGCGGCTTCGGGGTCTAATTGTTACTTACTTGCGATTTTTTCATAATTTCTTGAATGAAGTATCTGTATTGTGTATCCAAGAGGTGAAAAAAATAAAGAGTTTGTTACTTACTTACAAATAGTTTAATAATTTCTTGAATGAAATTTCCGTATTGTGTATCCCAGAGGGGACTTCAAGAAAGATATTGTTACTTACTTAGAATTTTTTCATAATTTCTTGAATGAAATTTCTGCATCGTGTATCTAAGACGTGAAACCAATAAAGAGTTTGTTACCTACTTAGAATTTTTTCATAATTTCTTGAATGAAATGTCTTTTTTGTTTATTTAGCTGGCGAATTCAAGAAAGAATTTGCTACTTACTTACAATTTTTTCATAATTTCTTAAATGAAATTTCTACATTGTGTATCCAAGAGATGACTTTAAGAAACAGTTTGTTACTTACTTACAATTTTTTTCTCATAATTTTCTGAATTAAATTTCTGTATTGTGCATCCAAACGGTGAATTCAAGAAAGAGTTTGTTACTTACTCAAAATTTTGTCATAATTTCTTGAACGAAATGTGTTTTTTGTTTATCCAGGTGGCGAATTCAAGGAAGAATTTGTTACTTACTTACTTACATTTTTTTCACAATTTCTTAAATGAATTTTCGCATAGTGTATCCAAGAGGTGACTTCAAGAAAGAGTTTGTTACTTACTTGCAATTTTTTATAATTTCTTGAATGAAATATCTGTATTGTGTATCCAAGAGGTGAAATCTATATAGAGTTTGTTACTTACTTACAATTTTTTCATAATTTCTTGAATGAAATTTCCGTATTGTGTATCCAAGAGGGGACTTCAAGAAAGAGATTTTTACTTAGTTAGAATGTTTTCATAATTTCTCGAATGAAATTTCTGTATTGTGCATGCAAACAGCGAATTCAAGAAAGATTTTGTTACCTACTTAGAATTTTGTCATAATTTCTTGAATGAAATGTATTTTTTGTTTATCCAGGAGGTGAATTCAAGAAAGAATTTGCTACTTACTTGCGATTTTTTCATAATTTCTTGAATAAAATATCTGTATTGTGTATACAAAAGGTGAATTCAAGAAAGAGTTTGTTACTTACTTACAAATTTTTTTCATAATTTCTTGAAATAAATTTCTGCATCGTGTATCCAAGAGGTGAAAACAATAAAGTTTGTTACTTGCTTAGAATTTTGTCATAATTTCTTGAATGAAATGTCTTTTTTATTTATCCAGGAGGCGAATTCAAGAAAGAATTTGCTACTTACTTACAATTTTTTCCTAATTTCTTAAATAAAATTTCTGCATTGTGTATCCAAGAGGTGACTTCAAGAAAGAGAAAGAGTTTGTTACTTACTTACAATTTTTTTTCAAAATTTCCTTAATTAAATTTCTGTATTGTGTATCCAAAAGGTGAATTGTTTGCAATTGTTTTTCATAATTTCATGAATTAAATTCCTGTATTGTGCATCCAAACGGCGAATTCAAGAAAGAGTTTCTTACTTACTTAGAATTTTGTCATAATTTCTTGAATGAAATGTCTTTTTGTTTATCCAAGAGAGGAATTTAAGAAAGAATGTTTTACTTACTTACTTACAATTTCTAAAAATAATGAACACATAACAATGTAATTCATAATATATTTTTAATGAAATAATGCTATGTAGAATATTAATACAAAAATATATCATGATACATTATTAATATCAATGATCAACTTTGGACATTTTGAATTTGTTCCATAAAGTAGTTCACCATGTTCTCTCTTGATATTGTAGCTATTGTCTTCTCTTAACTCGTAATCAGTAGAATAATTATTATTCCATTTTGAGTCATACACAATTTTTACTGGTGTGTCACCGAAAGGTTCAATATGCGTTTCGTCTTTGGTATTATTTGGTTCATTGACTGTTTGGTCAATGGTAGTAACGTTTGCTGGCACTTTGTTGTTCATCGATTCATCTTTATATTCCTTAGTGATATTTTCTACCAATGCCCTTTTTATTTTTCCCGCAATTTCACTGTGTATTACAACATTATTTTAACACAGGCAACAGTTACGGCACGTAGACAAGATATGGTTTATTAGTAAAAGAGTATGCCTTTCTTCTTTTGACCTTCCGTTGAATGCTAATACCCGAAAGCTGAGGATTGGATGTATCAGTAGGTAATGTGTTACCTGCAACAGTAGCAAGGAGTTGTCCTCTTTCATCAACGATTATTTTTATGTTGGCATTCTCTTTGAGTGCAATCATCTCTGGAGATCTCAATCTCACATATCCACCAACATAAGAGTTGAATTTTTCGGTACTCCAAAGAAATTTAATTCCTTACTGTCATTACAATGCACGAATACGTTTCCGATAGTGCTACCACTTTAACTTATTTCATATTTTAAATGCTTCTCCTTGTCAGCATTCAATGCTACAATGACACTATTATGTGAACACGCTTTCTTAAAATGCTCCATCTTCACTTTTTTAAAGATATGACTTATGTGTTTATCGTTCCACTGCGTAAAAACACTGATTTAATACTTGCAATAAACTAGGTAGTGTCGATAACCCGCCATAAAGTACCAGTGGGAAAGCTGCATCGTGTCTTTGAGCAAACATAGAGTACAATTGTTATAGCCATAAGCATATTCCATGTCATTTTAAAATACGTAAAAAAAGGTTGAATAATTTTGAAGTAAAAAAAAAAAATTTGTTCAATAAAAAAAAGTGCTACTACAAACAATATTTTTCTAATAGTAAAAGCCACGACTAACATTTCTATATCATTCTCATTTTGAATTTGGGAAATATTAAATGTGATTGTTTATGGTTTAAGTATGTTACATATCATTCTAAGAGATGTAAAAAAAGTTGAGAAAATATAACATGCCAAAAAAATAATAAAAAAAAGTTAAAAAAAAATAAAAAAATGGGGGGGGGGAGGTGGGCCAAAAAGTTTGGGTGAGGGGCCTCTTGGTGGTTGGAGGTATGGGACCTTTGAAGGTTGAGGTCCTTGGTGGTTAGGGTCATTGGTGCTTATGATCCATGATGCTTCAAACCCATAATCACCTCACTACTGGATTTGCAAGGATTTCTATGGATAGTTCTGAATTTCTTTATTAAAATTCTTTTCTTGCCATCTACATCTCTCTTAGCATCAACTTTTTGGTTTACTATAACGCTAAACCATATTTTAAATTGACAACACTGTTCAAATGCCACTTGTGTATTATACAGAACACATCGAAGAAGTAAGGCGAGGTCAAGTCACAAGGTCATACTATAATAGTTAACAATTTTCATAGATTGGTTTTATTCCAAATTTATGACAAATTGCCTGAGTTAACAAGCCCTTCGGGGTTACCTTAACTGATAATCAGTTTAACCCTTTTTTTACCACTTTCATGCGGTCCCATCACTAATTAGAATCATTCACACTCCTATTATTCAATCAAAATTTAATATCAATTCACAAATGCTATACCTTTTTCACATATAGAGTTTTTTTTTGGTAAATGATTTAACACCATATGCAAGTCAATTCTAGACAAGATGCAAGGTATTTCAGCCTAGAGGTTATTAGTGTCTGAAAATTTTTGAGTCGACTTGGCTTTATCTTTAGTAAAAACACTATTTATACTAAGAAAATGATTTTCTTACCCTATGACTGGAACCAGTATTTTTTACAGAAGGCGCAATAAACCTTTTGAATACATAATGTGACGATCAAAAGTCTTAGCTTAGAAACCTGTGTCTAAACCAGTCTGATTGCATTGCAAAATCTCGCCCATAGTTCCAAAACAAGTTTGATCGCTTTATAGGTCTATAATATAAAGGGATTGGTTGCTTTTTGCAATCTCGTCCCTAATCTCGTCCCGCGTCAATAGGACGATCACTACTATCTTATGGCAACATTTAGTTTTCAAATACAATGGGCAAATGGGAGGGTGGGCGTGGGAGGAAAATGAGTTGCCCTCCAATCACTTTCGACTATTAAAAAGGGCATCAGCCCTTTCTATTTTCAATCGAATGAGCCCTATTCGAAATTCCCGCGAAAACTCCCACGACACGAAGTGCCCTGGTCTAAACAACAACAAAAAAATAATACATTATACCCGCATCGACATTTCCTGTAAAAATGTCAAGCCTTCCAATGACTTTCGACTATTAAAAAGGGCACTAGGCCTTTCAATTTACAACCGAATGAGCCCTTTTTGAAACGACAGCGCTTACTATAAACACCTTATATGCTCCCAGGGCATAAATTGCAACCCTTACCCTAAGGGCTGTTAGGGTGGTTGTCATCCTCTAAGACCTAATTTCCAGAACTTTCAAATACGTTAAACAAAATGGCTATCTCAAAATTTTGATTGGATATGTTTGGGGAAATGGTGGGCGTGAGAGGGGCGGTAGTTGCTCTCCAATCACTTTCAACTATTAACTATTAACTATTAACTTTCAACTATGTCTACTATTAAAAATGGTACTAGCTCTTTCAATTTCCAATCAAATGAGCCCTTTTGAAGTTTCTACGATAACACTTTCTATAAAAATTTTATATGCCCCCAGGGTATAAATTACAACCCTTGCCCTGAGGGCTGCGGGGGGTGTCATTCTCAAAGACCTAATTTCCAAAACTTTCAACTATGTTGAACAAAATGGCTATCAGAAAATTTTGATTGGATGTGTTTGGAGGAATGGTGGGCTCGAGAGGGGGGTTAGTTACCCTCCAATCACTTTCGACTATTAAAAAGGGCACTATTCCTCTCAATTTCCAATTGAATGAGCCCCTTTTGAAGCTTTACGACAATTCTATCTATAAAAACCTTATATGCCCCCAGGGCATAACTTACAACCTTTGCCCTTGGGGCTCTGGGGGTTTGTCATCCTTAAATACATAGTTTCCAGAACTTTCAACTACGTTGAACAAAATCGCTATCTCTAAATTTTGATTGAATGTTTTTGGGGAAATGGTGGGCGTGAGAGGGTTAATTACTCTCCACTCACTTTCGACTCTTAAAAAGGGCAATTTCAATTTCCAATATAATGAGCCCTTTTTGAAATTTCTGCAACAACTTTCTATATAAACTTTATATGCCCCAAGGGCTTAACTTACAACCCTTTCACTGAGGGCTCTCAGGGGCCCTCACCATCCTAAAGACATAATTTCAAGAACTTTCAACTTCGTTACATTACAGGCACCAGATTCGAGCATGTGGCTATATAGAAACAAATTATAATGAGCATGGGTGCCCATAAGCTGAATTTTAGGAGGGGGCTTACCTGGTCTAGTCGGCACTTCTAGTGCTGTATACTTGAAATCTTAAGACTAAATATCAAGTCAAGAACAATGTGGGCACAATTTATTGTTTTTTTTAGACCAGGGCACTTCTTTAGAAAGAAATGTCATAGGAACTGCAAAAGAGCTCATGGCAGGAAACCAGCTCCCCCTCCCCACGTCAATCACTTCCCCAATCCAATCCAATCAAAATTTTCAGATAGCCATTTTGTTCAGTGTAATTTGAAGGTCCGGAAATTTTGAATTTGGGAATGACACCCCCCCTCTTCCACAACCCTCAGAGCAAGGGTTGTAAGTTATGCCCTGTGGGGATATGAAGTTTTTTATAGAAAGGGTGGTCGTATAAACCTCAGAGGGGACTCATTTGATTAGTAATAAGAAGTTTTATTTGCCTTTTTAACAGTCATAAGTGATTGGAAGTTGTCCAGCCCCCCTCCCCCGTACACCAATCATTTCCCCAGACACATTCAATCATAATTTTTTATATAGCCCTGGGGGCATATAAGGTTTTTATAGAAATGGTGGGCGTATAAACTTCAAAGAGGGCTCATTGGATTGGTAATGAGAAGCTAAAGTGCTCTTTTTAAGATTTAAAGTGATCAGAAGGCAAATAGTCCCCACCCCACACTCACAAACGTCGTATTTTCCTGAAACGCGTCTGATAGAAATTTTAAGATGGCCATTTGTTGTCGTAAAAACTTCGAAAATTAAACGAAAAGACTGTATGCATGCAGGTTTTCAAAAAGGCATATAAGTAATATCATAGGTAGCACCACTCTATAATAGCAGTAGTAAGAGAGGTGCTGATCCAGCCAGTGATTGCGTAATATGCCTTACCACGGGCCAGGCATCTATTTCTATGAACGGTAGTTATCCTACCAGACGGGTTTTCTAATGTGACACTAATTTTTTTGTGTGTCAATCGGTTAGAGAAAGCTGGTGGTTACTCCATATGATATAGGTTAAATCCGTCTCGGAAAAACCGGTGTATCTTTTTAGTTTTCTTTACAATTCATATTAGTAAGAGAATTGAATTCAAAGAGAATAGTTTTTATTTGCAAGGATATTAGTAGAGGAAAAAAATGAGTGGTGCATTTAAATTATTGGAGATTAATGATGGAGCTACCAACAGTGATGTAATTACTTCTTTAGTTTACGAGATTTGCGAATTTTTTGCGAAGAGGTATTAGTGTAAAGGTATTGCGATGGTTAAGAATGCCTCATGGGTAATTAAAGAATGGGGTGCTTACATCAGATACTTAATAGATTTGACGCTTATAAGAGACATTGCTAGAGTCAAATATATTTGGTGTTGGTGATATTATGACCCTCCAAGTCCCCTGGGGAAAGGGCTGCACAGTGTATCGGTATCGGGCGTATTATTTTTGGGCGTATTGGTATCGTAGGTATCTATACAGATTTTTAGTAGCTCGTATAAAAGATATTACTCATATCTACGTTCTTCCTATAAATTCAACCATCAGCAACTTCAAAACGGCACTAAAAACGGCACTTTTGGTGCAATGTCTCAAGTGGAAAAGCTGGGGCTAGTAGACTACCAGCACTTTTAGATTGACGTTTAATGGCTCATTCGAAAGCTAATGCTCGTATCTACGTGATTTTTATCATTTCTACAATCACTTAAAAAAATACTTTTGATGTCATTTATTAAGTAGATTAAATAAAAAAAAACAAGTTTTTTTAAATTAAAGCAAGGAACGACGGTAAAACTTAAACCGAACAGAAATTATTCCGTATATGAAAGGGGCTGTTCCCCTCCACAACGCCTCGCTCGTTACTCAAAAGTTTTTTATTGTTTAAAAAAAAAAAGAGTTATGTGAAAGTCAAACTTTTGCGTAAAAAGCGAGGGGTTGAGGTGGGGACCGCCCCTTTCATATACAGAATAATTTCTGTTCGTTTTAAGTTTTAACGTCGCTCCTTACTTTAAGTTAAAAAAAAACTTGTTTTTCTTTATTTAATTTTTGAACGTTTTTGAATTAATGCAGGTTTTTATTTTGGCTCACCGTGCATGAATAATTAAAACAAAATTGGCATATTAATTTCACTTTTATTTGGTTAAATGGCTTCCTCGGAACTTGTTTAATTTCATTTACGAACGTTTTTATTAGTAATAAATATACGTAACTTACGAATTAACTTACGTAATGAACTTCTATATTTATAGATTTTTAATAGGTATATTAGGGGGTTCGCCCCTAGTCATTACCTTGCTCTTTAAGCTAAAGTTCGAGTTTTCTTCCAATTCTTTAAAAATTACCCCTTAATCACAAAGGCCGTTAATTAGAATAAATAGCTCTTATGACAGTACTAAAAAATCTTTGGCTTAAAGAGCGAGGTATTGACTAGGACCCGTACCAAACAGGTTGGGTATAATCTGTTCTGGTTCAAGTTTTTTCTGACACAATTAACTGAATTTCTATTTCATGATATACAA